>NC_088218.1:2411417-2486417 GCF_036934945.1 Oncorhynchus masou masou | reverse complement strand
GTAGTCTCTCTCTCCCTCTATGTTACCCTAAAGATGTGATGAGGAGTCTCTCTCTCCCTCTACGTTACCCTAAAGATGTGATGAGGAGTCTCTCTCTCCCTCTGTTGGTTCCCTACGTTACCCTAAAGATGTGACGAGGAGTCTCTCTCCCTCTGTTGGTTCCCTACTTTACCCTAAAGATGTGACGAGGAGTCTCTCTCTCCCTCTGTTGGTTCCCTACGTTACCCTAAAGATGTGACGAGGAGTCTCTCTCTCCCTCTATGTTACCCTAAAGATATGACGAGGAGTCTCTCTCTCCCTCTATGTTACCGTAAAGATGTGACGAGGAGTCTCTCTCTCCCTCTATGTTACCCTAAAGATGTGACGAGGAGTCTCTCTCTCCCTCTATGTTACCCTAAAGATGTGACGAGGAGTCTCTCTCTCCCTCTGTTGGTTCCCTACGTTACCCTAAAGATGTGACGAGGAGTCTCTCTCTCCCTCTATGTTACCCTAAAGATGTGACGAGGAGTCTCTCTCTCCCTCTACGTTACCCTAAAGATGTGACGAGGAGTCTCTCTCTAGTCCTGTCGTTGTCTCAGATATCATTAGTCCTGTCGTTGTCTCAGATACCATTAGTCCTGTCATTGTCTCAGATATCATTAGTCCTGTCGTTGTCTCAGATATCATTAGTCCTGTCATTGTCTCAGATATCATTAGTCCTGTCGTTGTCTCAGATATCATTAGTCCTGTCATTGTCTCAGATATCATTAGTCCTGTCATTGTCTCAGATATCATTAGTCCTGTCGTTGTCTCAGATATCATTAGTCCTGTCGTTGTCTCAGATACCATTAGTCCTGTCATTGTCTCAGATATCATTAGTCCTGTCGTTGTCTCAGATATCATTAGTCCTGTCATTGTCTCAGATATCATTAGTCCTGTCATTGTCTCAGATATCATTAGTCCTGTCATTGTCTCAGATATCATTAGTCCTGTCATTGTCTCAGATATCATTAGTCCTGTCATTGTCTCAGATACCATTAGTCCTGTCATTGTCTCAGATATCATTAGTCATGTCATTGTCTCAGATATCATTAGTCCTGTCATTGTCTCAGATATCATTAGTCCTGTCATTGTCTCAGATATCATTAGTCCTGTCATTGTCTCAGATATCATTAGTGCTGTCATTGTCTCAGATATCATTAGTGCTGTCGTTGTCTCAGATATCATTAGTCCTGTCATTGTCTCAGATATCATTAGTGCTGTCATTGTCTCAGATATCATTAGTCCTGTCATTGTCTCAGATATCATTAGTCCTGTCATTGTCTCAGATATCATTAGTGCTGTCATTGTCTCAGATATCATTAGTCCTGTCATTGTCTCAGATATCATTAGTCCTGTCATTGTCTCAGATATCATTAGTGCTGTCATTGTCTCAGATATCATTAGTCCTGTCATTGTCTCAGATAGCATTAGTCCTGTCATTGTCTCAGATAGCATTAGTCCTGTCATTGTCTCAGATAGCATTAGTCCTGTCATTGTCTCAGATAGCATTAGTCCTGTCATTGTCTCAGATAGCATTAGTCCTGTCATTGTCTCAGATATCATTAGTCCTGTCATTGTCTCAGATATCATTAGTCCTGTCATTGTCTCAGATATCATTAGTCCTGTCATTGTCTCAGATACCATTAGTCCTGTCATTGTCTCAGATATCATTAGTCCTGTCATTGTCTCAGATATCATTAGTCCTGTCGTTGTCTCAGATATCATTAGTCCTGTCGTTGTCTCAGATATCATTAGTCCTGTCGTTGTCTCAGATATCATTAGTCCTGTCGTTGTCTCAGATATCATTAGTCCTGTCGTTGTCTCAGATATCATTAGTCCTGTCATTGTCTCAGATATCATTAGTCCTGTCATTGTCTCAGATACCATTAGTCCTGTCATTGTCTCAGATATCATTAGTCCTGTCATTGTCTCAGATATCATTAGTCATGTCATTGTCTCAGATATCATTAGTCCTGTCATTGTCTCAGATATCATTAGTCCTGTCATTGTCTCAGATATCATTAGTCCTGTCATTGTCTCAGATTTCATTAGTCCTGTCATTGTCTCAGATATCATTAGTCCTGTCATTGTCTCAGATATCATTAGTCCTGTCATTGTCTCAGATTTCATTAGTCCTGTCATTGTCTCAGATATCATTAGTCCTGTCATTGTCTCAGATATCATTAGTCCTGTCATTGTCTCAGATATCATTAGTCCTGTCATTGTCTCAGATACCATTAGTCTTGTCATTGTCTCAGATATCATTAGTCCTGTCATTGTCTCAGATATCATTAGTCCTGTCATTGTCTCAGATATCATTAGTCCTGTCATTGTCTCAGATATCATTAGTCTTGTCATTGTCTCAGATATCATTAGTCCTGTCATTGTCTCAGATATCATTAGTCCTGTCATTGTCTCAGATATCATTAGTGCTGTCATTGTCTCAGATACCATTAGTCCTGTCATTGTCTCAGATATCATTAGTCCTGTCATTGTCTCAGATATCATTAGTCCTGTCATTGTCTCAGATATCATTAGTCTTGTCATTGTCTCAGATATCATTCGTCTTGTCATTGTCTCAGATATCATTAGTCCTGTCATTGTCTCAGATATCATTAGTCCTGTCATTGTCTCAGATAGCATTCGTCACAGTAGCTTCACAGAGCTGGTGTGAACACAGATCTGTAATCTAGTTCCTGCCCCTCCATCTGTGCCCTAGAGACCAAATACAATCTCCTCAATATTGACGACATTTGTCACCCGTTTGGGTGGAAATCCAAAGCTAAGCTCCTCCCACCTGGCGCCAAACAGATCAAAGCCAAGTGCAATGAACTGGGTTCTGAGACCTCCTCCAGTCCACTGAACTGGGTTCTGAGACCTCCTCCAGCCCACTGAACTGGGTTCTGAGACCTCTTCCAGCCCACTGAACTGGGTTCTGAGACCTCCTCCAGCCCACTGAACTGGGTTCTGAGACCTCCTCCAGCCCACTGAACTGGGTTCTGAGACTTCCTCCAGCACACTGAACTGGGTTCTGAGACCTCCTCCAGCCCACTGAACTGGGTTCTGAGACCTCCTCCAGCCCACTGAACTGGGTTCTGAGGTCTCCTCCAGCCCACTGAACTGGGTTCTGAGGCCTCCTCCAGCCCACTGAACTGGGTTCTGAGACCTCCTCCAGCCCACTGAACTGGGTTCTGAGGTCTCCTCCAGCCCACTGAACTGGGTTCTGAGGTCTCCTCCAGCCCACTGAACTGGGTTCTGAGGCCTCCTCCAGCCCACTGAACTGGGTTCTGAGGCCTCCTCCAGCCCACTGAACTGGGTTCTGAGACCTCCTCCTCCAGCCCACTGAACTGGGTTCTGAGGCCTCCTCCTCCAGCCCACTGAACTGGGTTCTGAGGCCTCCTCCTCCAGCCCACTGAACTGGGTTCTGAGGCCTCCTCCTCCAGCCCACTGAACTGGGTTCTGAGGCCTCCTCCTCCAGCCCACTGAACTGGGTTCTGAGGCCTCCTCCTCCAGCCCACTGAACTGGGTTCTGAGGCCTCCTCCTCCAGCCCACTGAACTGGGTTCTGAGGTCTCCTCCAGCCCACTGGGTTCTGAGGCCTCCTCCAGCCCACTGGGTTCTGAGGCCACCTCCAGCCCACTGAACTGGGTTCTGAGACCTCCTCCAGCCCACTGGGTTCTGAGGTCTCCTCCAGCCCACTGGGTTCTGAGGCCTCCTCCAGCCCACTGGGTTCTGAGACCACCTCCAGCCCACTGGGTTCTGAGGTCTCCTCCAGCCCACTGAACTGGGTTCTGAGACCTCCTCCAGCCCACTGGGTTCTGAGGTCTCCTCCAGCCCACTGAACTGGGTTCTGAGGCCTCCTCCAGCCCACTGAACTGGGTTCTGAGGCCTCCTCCAGCCCACTGAACTGGGTTCTGAGACCTCCTCCTCCAGCCCACTGAACTGGGTTCTGAGGCCTCCTCCTCCAGCCCACTGAACTGGGTTCTGAGGCCTCCTCCTCCAGCCCACTGAACTGGGTTCTGAGGTCTCCTCCAGCCCACTGGGTTCTGAGGCCTCCTCCAGCCCACTGAACTGGGTTCTGAGGCCTCCTCCTCCAGCCCACTGAACTGGGTTCTGAGGCCTCCTCCTCCAGCCCACTGAACTGGGTTCTGAGGTCTCCTCCAGCCCACTGGGTTCTGAGGCCTCCTCCTCCAGCCCACTGAACTGGGTTCTGAAGCCTCCTCCAGCCCACTGAACTGGGTTCTGAGGCCTCCTCCTCCAGCCCACTGAACTGGGTTCTGAGGTCTCCTCCAGCCCACTGGGTTCTGAGGCCTCCTCCAGCCCACTGAACTGGGTTCTGAGGTCTCCTCCAGCCCACTGGGTTCTGAGGCCTCCTCCAGCCCACTGGGTTCTGAGGCCACCTCCAGCCCACTGAACTGGGTTCTGAGGCCTCCTCCAGCCCACTGGGTTCTGAGGCCACCTCCAGCCCACTGAACTGGGTTCTGAGACCTCCTCCAGCCCACTGGGTTCTGAGGTCTCCTCCAGCCCACTGCGCTGGGTTATGAGGTCTCCTCCTCCAGCCCACTGAACTGGGTTCTGAGGCCTCCTCCTCCAGCCCACTGAACTGGGTTCTGAGGCCTCCTCCTCCAGCCCACTGAACTGGGTTCTGAGGTCTCCTCCAGCCCACTGGGTTCTGAGACCTCCTCCAGCCCACTGGGTTCTGAGGTCTCCTCCAGCCCACTGCGCTGGGTTATGAGGTCTCCTCCAGCCCACTCACGGCTAACTCACGACTCAATACTAACTCAGTACTAACTCAGTACTAACTCGTATGAGAAGGTTGGGTTTGACAGAAGTGCTCAGAGAACGGGACTTAAATATTTGTCCCAAATGGCTCCCTATTTCCGTTTATAGGGCGCTACTTTTGTCCAGAGCGCATAGGGCTTTAGTTAAATGTAGTGCACTACGTAGGGAATAGTGTAGATTTACATTCAGCATCGTTGTAATGTAATAACGTTTACAGTGTAGGTTTGGAAATAGAGGTTGACTTGTTAATGAGAAATGCAGTGGGAGAGAGGGCGAGGTAGACAGAGGGAGGGGAGAGAGAGAGGGGGGAGGGAGACAGAGGGAGGGGAGACAGAGGGAGGGGAGAGAGGGAGGGATGAGAGCGAGGTAGACAGAGGGGAGAGAGGAGAGAGGGAGGGATGAGAGCGAGGTAGACAGAGGGGAGAGAGGAGAGAGGGATAAGGGAGAGAGTGAGAGGAAAGAGGGAGAGGGAGAGAGAGAGGGGTGAGGGAGACAGAGGGAGGGGAGAGAGGGAGGGGCAAGGGAGACAGAGGGAGGGGAGAGAGGGAGGGATGAGAGCGAGGTAGACAGAGGGGAGAGAGGAGAGAGGGAGGGATGAGAGCGAGGTAGACAGAGGGGAGAGTGAGAGGAAAGAGGGAGAGGGAGAGAGAGGGCTGGAGGATTGTAGTCTCATCTATCCATCATGCCTGTCTACTTCTATCCTGAAATCATTTATTTCTCCCTTATTGGAAAAGTATGAGTGAGTCTTTCTCTCTCTCCCGGTCTCTATCTCTCTCTCTCTCTCTCTCTCGGTCTCTCTGTCTCTGTCTCTCTCTCTCTCTCGGTCTCTCTAGATTTCTCCACAATGTGTAGTACACATTAGATACGTTGTAATTTGTAATTATGAAGTTGCTAGGAGCGTAGTGACAGTCGTTCAATCAGATTAGCCACAGTGACGTGGAGACGCCAGGAGATGGTGAGGACGGCACCCTGTTCCCTACATAGTGCACTACTATGGGCCCTGGTCACAAGTAGTGCACTACTATGGGCCCTGGTCACAAGTAGTGCACTACCCTGGGCCCTGGTCACAAGTAGTGCACTACTATGGGCCCTGGTCACAAGTAGTGCACTACTATGGGCCCTGGTCACAAGTAGTGCACTACTATGGGCCCTGGTCACAAGTAGTGCACTACCCTGGGCCCTGGTCACAAGTAGTGCACTACTATGGGCCCTGGTCACAAGTAGTGCACTACTATGTGCCCTGGTCACAAGTAGTGAACTACTATGGGCACTGGTCACAAAAGTAGTGCACTACTATGGGCCCTGATCAAAAGTAGTGCACTATGTAGGGAATAGGGTGCCGTTTGAGAAGCATACTAACTCTCAGCTTCGTCGAGCATCACACACCCACAATCCTCGGCGGAATTGTGTGTGTGGAGGAATGGATGCTCGCAAGCAGGAAGAAGCTTCAGACAGACAGTATGTGGGGGGGTCACTTCCTGTCTCCCTCGTCCTCCACGTCAGACAGACAGTATGTGGGGGGGTCACTTCCTGTCTCCCTCCTCCTCCTCCACGTCAGACAGACAGTATGTGGGGGGTCTCTTCCTGTCTCCCTCCTCCTCCTCCACTTCAGACAGACAGTATGTGGGGGGGTCTCTTCCTGTCTCCCTCCTCCTCCACTTCAGACAGACAGTATGTGGGGGGGTCTCTTCATGTCTTCCTCCTCCACTTCAGACAGACAATATGTGGGGGTCTCTTCCTGTCTCCCTCCTCCTCCACTTCAGACAGACAGTATGTGGGGGGGTCACTTTCTGTCTCCCTCCTCCTCCACTTCAGACAGACATTATGTGGGGGTCTCCTTCCTGTCTCCCTCCTCCTCCACTTCAGACAGACAGTATGTGGGGGGGGTCTCTTCCTGTCTCCCTCCTCCTCCACTTCAGACAGACATTATGTGGGGGGGTCTCCTTCCTGTCTCCCTCCTCCTCCACTTCAGACAGACAGTATGTGGGGGGTCTCTTCCTGTCTCCCTCCTCCTCCACTTCAGACAGACAGTATGTGGGGGGGTCTCTTCCTGTCTCCCTCCTCCTCCACTTCAGACAGACAGTATGTGGGGGGGGTCTCTTCCTGTCTCCCTCCTCCTCCACTTCAGACAGACAGTATGTGGGGGTCTCTTCCTGTCTCCCTCCTCCTCCACTTCAGACAGACAGTATGTGGGGGGGTCTCTTCCTGTCTCCCTCCTCCTCCACTTCAGACAGACAGTATGTGGGGGGTCTCTTCCTGTCTCCCTCCTCCTCCACTTCAGACAGACAGTATGTGGGGGGGTCTCCTTCCTGTCTCCCTCCTCCTCCACTTCAGACAGACAGTATGTGGGGGGTCTCTTCCTGTCTCCCTCCTCCTCCACTTCAGACAGACAGTATGTGTGGGGGTCTCTTCCTGTCTCCCTCCTCCTCCACTTCAGACAGACAGTATGTGGGGGGTCTCTTCCTGTCTCCCTCCTCCTCCACTTCAGACAGACAGTATGTGGGGGGGTCTCTTCCTGTCTCCCTCCTCCTCCACTTCAGACAGACAGTATGTGGGGGGGTCACTTCCTGTCTCCCTCGTCCTCCACGTCAGACAGACAGTATGTGGGGGGGTCACTTCCTGTCTCCCTCCTCCTCCTCCACGTCAGACAGACAGTATGTGGGGGTCTCTTCCCTGTCTCCCTCCTCCTCCTCCACTTCAGACAGACAGTATGTGGGGGTCTCTTCCTGTCTCCCTCCTCCTCCACTTCAGACAGACAGTATGTGGGGGGGTCTCTTCATGTCTTCCTCCTCCACTTCAGACAGACAATATGTGGGGGGGTCTCTTCCTGTCTCCCTCCTCCTCCACTTCAGACAGACAGTATGTGGGGGGGTCACTTTCTGTCTCCCTCCTCCTCCACTTCAGACAGACATTATGTGGGGGGGTCTCCTTCCTGTCTCCCTCCTCCTCCACTTCAGACAGACAGTATGTGGGGGGTCTCTTCCTGTCTCCCTCCTCCTCCACTTCAGACAGACATTATGTGGGGGGTCTCCTTCCTGTCTCCCTCCTCCTCCACTTCAGACAGACAGTATGTGGGGGTCTCTTCCTGTCTCCCTCCTCCTCCACTTCAGACAGACAGTATGTGGGGGGGTCTCTTCCTGTCTCCCTCCTCCTCCACTTCAGACAGACAGTATGTGTGGGGGGTCTCTTCCTGTCTCCCTCCTCCTCCACTTCAGACAGACAGTATGTGGGGGTCTCTTCCTGTCTCCCTCCTCCTCCACTTCAGACAGACAGTATGTGGGGGGGGTCTCTTCCTGTCTTCCTCCTCCACTTCAGACAGACAGTATGTGGGGGGGTCTCTTCCTGTCTCCCTCCTCCTCCACTTCAGACAGACAGTATGTGGGGGTCTCTTCCTGTCTCCCTCCCCCTCCTCCACTTCAGACAGACAGTATGTGGGGGGTCTCTTCCTGTCTCCCTCCTCCTCCACGTCAGACAGACAGTATGTGGGGGGTCTCTTCCTGTCTCCCTCCTCCTCCACTTCAGACAGACAGTATGTGGGGGTCTCTTCCTGTCTCCCTCCTCCTCCACTTCAGACAGACAGTATGTGGGGGGTCTCTTCCTGTCTCCCTCCTCCTCCACTTCAGACAGACAGTATGTGGGGGGTCTCTTCCTGTCTTCCTCCTCCACTTCAGACAGACAGTATGTGGGGGGTCTCTTCATGTCTCCCTCCTCCTCCACTTCAGACAGACAGTATGTGGGGGTCTCTTCCTGTCTTCCTCCTCCTCCACTTCAGACAGACAGTATGTGTGGGGGTCTCTTCCTGTCTCCCTCCTCCTCCACTTCAGACAGACAGTATGTGGGGGTCTCTTCCTGTCTCCCTCCTCCTCCACTTCAGACAGACAGTATGTGGGGGGTCTCTTCCTGTCTTCCTCCTCCTCCACTTCAGACAGACAGTATGTGGGGGGTCTCTTCCTGTCTTCCTCCTCCTCCACTTCAGACAGACAGTATGTGGGGGGGTCTCTTCCTGTCTCCCTCCTCCTCCACTTCAGACAGACAGTATGTGGGGGGTCTCTTCCTGTCTCCCTCCTCCTCCACTTCAGACAGACAGTATGTGGGGGGTCTCTTCCTGTCTTCCTCCTCCTCCACTTCAGACAGACAGTATGATGGGGGTCTCTTCCTGTCTCCCTCCTCCTCCACTTCAGACAGACAGTATGTGGGGGGTCTCTTCCTGTCTCCCTCCTCCTCCACTTCAGACAGACAGTATGTGTGGGGGGGTCTCTTCCTGTCTCCCTCCTCCTCCACTTCAGACAGACAGTATGTGGGGGGGTCTCTTCATGTCTCCCTCCCCCTCCTCCACTTCAGACAGACAGTATGTGGGGGGTCTCTTCCTGTCTCCCTCCTCCTCCACGTCAGACAGACAGTATGTGGGGGGTCTCTTCCTGTCTCCCTCCTCCTCCACTTCAGACAGACAGTATGTGGGGGGTCTCTTCCTGTCTTCCTCCTCCTCCACTTCAGACAGACAGTATGTGGGGGGGTCTCTTCCTGTCTTCCTCCTCCTCCACTTCAGACAGACAGTATGTGGGGGGGTCTCTTCCTGTCTCCCTCCTCCTCCACTTCAGACAGACATTATGTGGGGGTCTCTTCCTGTCTCCCTCCTCCTCCACTTCAGACAGACAGTATGTGGGGGGTCTCTTCCTGTCTCCCTCCTCCTCCTCCACTTCAGACAGACAGTATGTGGGGGGTCTCTTCCTGTCTCCCTCCTCCTCCACTTCAGACAGACAGTATGTGTGGGGGTCTCTTCCTGTCTCCCTCCTCCTCCACTTCAGACAGACAGTATGTGGGGGGTCACTTCCTGTCTCCCTCCTCCTCCACTTCAGACAGACAGTATGTGGGGGTCACTTCCTGTCTCCCTCCTCCTCCACTTCAGACAGACAGTATGTGGGGGGGGTCTCTTCCTGTCTCCCTCCTCCTCCACTTCAGACAGACAGTATGTGGGGGTCTCTTCCTGTCTTCCTCCTCCTCCACTTCAGACAGACAGTATGTGTGGGGGGGTCTCTTCCTGTCTTCCTCCTCCTCCACTTCAGACAGACAGTATGTGTGGGGGGGTCTCTTCCTGTCTCCCTCCTCCTCCTCCACGTCAGACAGACAGTATGTGGGGGTCTCTTCCTGTCTTCCTCCTCCTCCACTTCAGACAGACAGTATGTGTGGGGGTCTCTTCCTGTCTCCCTCCTCCTCCACTTCAGACAGACAGTATGTGTGGGGGGTCTCTTCCTGTCTTCCTCCTCCTCCACTTCAGACAGACAGTATGTGGGGGTCTCTTCCTGTCTCCCTCCTCCTCCACTTCAGACAGACAGTATGTGGGGGGGTCTCTTCCTGTCTCCCTCCTCCTCCTCCACTTCAGACAGACAGTATGTGGGGGGGGGGTCTCTTCCTGTCTCCCTCCTCCTCCACTTCAGACAGACAGTATGTGGGGGGTCTCTTCCTGTCTCCCTCCTCCTCCACTTCAGACAGACAGTATGTGGGGGGGGTCTCTTCCTGTCTCCCTCCTCCTCCACTTCAGACAGACAGTATGTGGGGGTCTCTTCCTGTCTCCCTCCTCCTCCACTTCAGACAGACAGTATGTGGGGGGGTCTCTTCCTGTCTCCCTCCTCCTCCACTTCAGACAGACAGTATGTGGGGGGGTCTCTTCCTGTCTCCCTCCCCCTCCTCCACTTCAGACAGACAGTATGTGGGGGGGTCACTTCCTGTCTCCCTCCTCCTCCTCCACTTCAGACAGACAGTATGTGGGGGGGTCTCTTCCTGTCTCCCTCCTCCTCCTCCACTTCAGACAGACAGTATGTGGGTGGGTCTCTTCCTGTCTCCCTCCTCCTCCACTTCAGACAGACAGTATGTGGGGGGGTCTCTTCCTGTCTCCCTCCTCCTCCACTTCAGACAGACAGTATGTGTGGGGGGGTCTCTTCCTGTCTCCCTCCTCCTCCACTTCAGACAGACAGTATGTGGGGGGGTCTCCTTCCTGTCTCTCTCCTCCTCCACTTCAGACAGACAGTATGTGGGGGGGTCTCCTTCCTGTCTCTCTCCTCCTCCACTTCAGACAGACAGTATGTGGGGGTCACTTCCTGTCTCCCTCCTCCTCCACTTCAGACAGACAGTATGTGGGGGGTCTCTTCCTGTCTCCCTCCTCCTCCACTTCAGACAGACAGTATGTGGGGGTCTCCTTCCTGTCTCCCTCCTCCTCCACTTCAGACAGACAGTATGTGGGGGGGTCACTTCCTGTCTCCCTCCTCCTCCACTTCAGACAGACAGTATGTGGGGGGGGGGTCTCTTCCTGTCTCCCTCCTCCTCCACTTCAGACAGACAGTATGTGGGGGGGTCTCCTTCCTGTCTCCCTCCTCCTCCACTTCAGACAGACAGTATGTGGGGGGGTCTCCTTCCTGTCTCCCTCCTCCTCTTCAGATGAATTGTTATTCAATCCCATGTTCACACAGACCCTCATCCTGCTCTTCTGTCTCTGTGGTGGGGGTGTTTCCTCACTGCTGAATCTCATCGCATCCTCAATAGTTTTCCTTCTCCCTAATTCTCTTTTCTGTTCTCTGGCTCGGTAGGAAATTGCTGACCAGCACTGAGCCATGTCAATAAGTTGAGCTGTTGAGGCATTGAGTTTATAGTTGAATGTACCCTGGTCACTTAGCTTCCCAGAACTCCACTGATCAAGAAATGAGTTTATAGTTGAATGTGTCTGAAACTCCCTCTGTTCAAGGCCTGCTCAGCTCTCTCCCCTCCCTCTGTTCAAGGCCTGCTCAGCTCCCTCCCTCCCTCCCTCTGTTCAAGGCCTGCTCAGCTCTCTCCCTCCTCCCTCCCTCTGTTCAAGGCCTGCTCAGCTCTCCCTCCTCCCTCCCTCTGTTCAAGGCCTGCTCAGCTCTCTCCCTCCTCCCTCCCTCTGTTCAAGGCCTGCTCAGCTCCCTCCCTCCCTCCCTCTGTTCAAGGCCTGCTCAGCTCTCTCCCTCCTCCCTCCCTCTGTTCAAGGCCTGCTCAGCTCTCCCTCCTCCCTCCCTCTGTTCAAGGCCTGCTCAGCTCTCTCCCCCCTCCATCTCTCTGTTCAAGGCCTGCTCAGCTCTCTCCCCTCCCTCCCTCCCTCCCTCCCTCTGTTCAAGGCCTGCTCAGCTCTCTCCCCTCCCTCCCTCCCTCCCTCCCTCTGTTCAAGGCCTGCTCAGCTCTCTCCCCTCCCTCCCTCCCTCTGTTCAAGGCCTGCTCAGCTCTCTCCCTCCTCCCTCCCTCCCTCTGTTCAAGGCCTGCTCAGCTCTCTCCCCCCTCCCTCCCTCTGTTCAAGGCCTGCTCAGCTCTCTCCCTCCTCCCTTGACTCTCTGCACTTTATTCTGTAACTTGTTAAGCACATTTTTACTCCTGAACCTGTTGAGGGTTGCCATAGCAAAGTGTTTGAATTCTTATCGATTCAAGACCTTTCAGCTCTTCATGTTGTATTCGTCTGTAAAATATTGTAAAAAAACAACGTAATTCCACGTTGACATTATGGGGTTATTATGGGGTGTCGTGTGTAGAGGCCAGTGAGACAAAATCAACATTATAATCCATTTTAAATTCAGGCTGTAAAACAACACAAAGGGGTCTGAATACTTTCCCAATGTCCTGATTTCATGAATAGAAAAGACAACAGGTGGAGGTCTATCACGTCCATCACTACAACGAGGAGTCTTATTTTACTAATAATGCAGAATATTCACCAAGATAAACTGTGGTCTTCTTCTCCACCCGGCGAGAAGCATGACGGTACATCTGATTGGTTTACAATACAAATACATCACTGTCATCCGGGTGAATAAATGAGCTACTGAAGACTCATAGCAGTGTGTGTGCGTCTGTGTGTGCGTCTCTGTGTGTGTGTGCGTGCGTGTGTGTGTCTGTGTGTGTGTGTGTGCGCGTGCGTGCGTGCGTATGTGTGTGTGTGTGTGCACAACCACCCACTGTAAATGTCTATCTTCGGACTGTTTAAGCTACTGTGTGTGAGTCACAGTGTTGAACGGTGTGGCGATCATAGCAGCAGCTTCTGTATTAAATCATAGAGAACCTCCTCCCATTCAGCCAGCTCCATAATGGAGTCCCCACTGACCATAGCTTTAATAGACTATTCATCCAGCTCCATAATGGAGTCTCCACTGGCCATAGCGTTAATACACTATTCAGCCAGCTCCATAATGGAGTCTCCACTGACCCCACTGACCATAGCTTTAATACACTATTCAACCAGCTCCATAATGGAGTCTCCACTGGCCATAGCTTTAATACACTATTCAGCCAGCTCCATAATGGATTCTCCACTGACCCCACTGACCATAGCTTTAATACACTATTCAACCAGCTCCATAATGGAGTCTCCACTTGCCATAGCTTTAATACACTATTCAGCCAGCTCCATAATGGAGTCTCCACTGACCATAGCTTTAATACACTATTCAGCCAGCTCCGTAATGGAGTCTCCACTGACTCCACTGACCATAGCTTTAATACACTATTCAGCCAGCTCCATAATGGAGTCACCACTGGCCATAGCTTTATTACACTATTCAGCCAGCTCCATAATGGAGTCTCCACTGACCATAGCTTTAATACACTATTCAGCCAGCTCCATAATGGAGTCTCCACTGACTCCACTGACCATAGCTTTAATACACTATTCAGCCAGCTCCATAATGGAGTCTCCACTGACCATAGCTTTAATACACTATTCAGCCAGCTCCATAATGGAGTCTCCACTGACCATAGCTTTAATACACTATTCAGCCAGCTCCGTAATGGAGTCTCCACTGACTCCACTGACCATAGCGTTAATACACTATTCAGCCAGCTCCATAATGGAGTCTCCACTGACCCCACTGACCATAGCTTTAATACACTATTCAACCAGCTCCATAATGGAGTCTCCACTGGCCATAGCTTTAATACACTATTCAGCCAGCTCCATAATGGATTTTCCACTGACCCCACTGACCATAGCTTTAATACACTATTCAACCAGCTCCATAATGGAGTCTCCACTTGCCATAGCTTTAATACACTATTCAGCCAGCTCCATAATGGAGTCTCCACTGACCATAGCTTTAATACACTATTCAGCCAGCTCCATAATGGAGTCTCCACTGACTCCACTGACCATAGCTTTAATACACTATTCAGCCAGCTCCATAATGGAGTCTCCACTGACCATAGCTTTAATACACTATTCAGCCAGCTCCGTAATGGAGTCTCCACTGACTCCACTGACCATAGCTTTAATACACTATTCAGCCAGCTCCATAATGGAGTCACCACTGGCCATAGCTTTATTACACTATTCAGCCAGCTCCATAATGGAGTCTCCACTGACCATAGCTTTAATAGACTATTCAACCAGCTCCATAATGGAGTCTCCACTGACCACACTGACCATAGCTTTAATACACTATTCAGCCAGCTCCATAATTGACTCTCTACTGACCCCACTGACCATAGCTTTAATACACTATTCTGCCAGCTCCATAATGGAGTTTCCACTGACCCCACTGACCATAGCTTTAATACACTATTCAGCCAGCTCCATAATGGAGTCTCCACTGACCATAGCTTTAATACACTATTCAGCCAGCTCCATAATGGAGTCTCCACTGACCATAGCTTTAATACACTATTCAGCCAGCTCCATAATGGAGTCTCCACTGACTCCACTGACCATAGCTTTAATACACTATTCAGCCAGCTCCATAATGGAGTCTCCACTGACCATAGCTTTAATACACTATTCAGCCAGCTCCGTAATGGAGTCTCCACTGACTCCACTGACCATAGCTTTAATACACTATTCAGCCAGCTCCATAATGGAGTCACCACTGGCCATAGCTTTATTACACTATTCAGCCAGCTCCATAATGGAGTCTCCACTGACCATAGCTTTAATAGACTATTCAACCAGCTCCATAATGGAGTCTCCACTGACCGCACTGACCATAGCTTTAATACACTATTCAGCCAGCTCCATAATTGACTCTCTACTGACCCCACTGACCATAGCTTTAATACACTATTCTGCCAGCTCCATAATGGAGTCTCCACTGACCCCACTGACCATAGCTTTAATACACTATTCAGCCAGCTCCATAATGGAGTCTCCACTGACCATAGCTTTAATACACTATTCAGCCAGCTCCATAATGGAGTCTCCACTGACCATAGCTTTAATACACTATTCAGCCAGCTCCATAATGGACTCTCTACTGACCCCACTGACCATAGCTTTAATACACTATTCAGCCAGCTCCATAATGGAGTCTCCACTGGCCATGGATTTAATACACTATTCAGCCAGCTCCATAATGGAGTCTCCACTGACCATGGCTTTAATACACTATTCAGCCAGCTCCATAATGGAGTCTCCACTGACCATGCATGCACACATACACGTCCACAGAGTAGCATCACACACACACACACACACACCCGTCCACAGAGTAGCATCACACACACACACACACACACACACATCAACAGAGTAGCACTGCACACCAACTGACAGGTGTTTTCCTCACCTGCTGCTGTCTGTGCTGATGGGAGTTACTATGGCAACAGACAGGTGTTTCCCTCGGGCTGCTCACCTACTGCTGTCTGTCCTGATGGGAGGTTACTATGGCAACAGACAGGTGTTTCCCTCGGGCTGCTCACCTGACCCTCTGACTGACCCCCTGTCTCTCTCTGACTGACCCCCTGTCTCTCTCTGACTGACCCTCTGTCTCTCTCTGACTGACCCTCTGTCTCTCTCTGACTGACCCTCTGTCTCTCTCTGACTGACCCTCTGTCTCTCTCTGACTGACCCTCTGTCTCTCTCTGACTGACCCTCTGTCTCTCTCTGACTGACCCCCTGTCTCTCTCTGACTGACCCTCTGTCTCTCTCTAACTGTCCCCTCTCTCTCTCTCTCTCTCTCTCTCTCTCTCTCTCTCTCTCTCTCTCTCTCTCTCTCTCTAGACAAACACACCTGTGAGTGTCTGTATCTGCCACAGGGAGGTAGACACAGCTAAATGTGACAGTGTGACAGTGTCCTGCCGGACCTCCTGTTGTCGTCCGGCTCTGTCTCTGTCAGGTGTCACTTAGAGCAGACCCGGGATAAAACGGAGAGGGACGTGTGTATTATGTGACAGGAGAGTGTCTGAGTGACAGGCCACAGTGGGACAGATGTTTCCTGTCATGCTGGTTCTCATCAGGTCGCAGACATCTCTCAGCGAACTCGTCTTCTCTGCTGCTTCTCCCATTGAGTATGATGGTCCACGTGATATGTACTTCACTGTGAGATGTTATGTTGTTTAAAGGAACACGAGGATGTAGGTTGTCTTCACCGGATGTCATTTCATCACATTCTTCCATTTAGTTTTTGTTTCTGAGAGACAGGTCCAGTATTATATAGAGACAGGTCCAGTATTATATAGAGACAGGTCCAGTATTATATAGAGACAGGTCCAGTATTACATAGAGACAGGTCCAGTATTATATAGAGACAGGTCCAGTATTATATAGAGACAGGTCCAGTATTATATAGAGACAGGTCCAGTATTATATAGAGACAGGTCCAGTATTATATAGAGACAGGTCCAGTATTATATAGAGACAGGTCCAGTATTATATAGAGACAGGTCCAGTATTACATAGAGACAGGTCCAGTATTATATAGAGACAGGTCCAGTATTATATAGAGACAGGTCCAGTATTATATAGAGACAGGTCCAGTATTATATAGAGACAGGTCCAGTATTATATAGAGACAGGTCCAGTATTACATAGAGACAGGTCCAGTATTATATAGAGACAGGTCCAGTATTATATAGAGACAGGTCCAGTATTATATAGAGACAGGTCCAGTATTATATAGAGACAGGTCCAGTATTATATAGAGACAGGTCCAGTATTATATAGAGACAGGTCCAGTATTATATAGAGACAGGTCCAGGTCCAGTATTATATAGAGACAGGTCCAGTATTATATAGAGACAGGTCCAGTATTATATAGAGACAGGTCCAGTATTATATAGAGACAGGTCCAGTATTACATAGAGACAGGTCCAGGTCCAGTATTATATAGAGACAGGTCCAGTATTATATAGAGACAGGTCCAGGTCCAGTATTATATAGAGACAGGTCCAGGTCCAGTATTATATAGAGACAGGTCCAGTATTATATAGAGACAGGTCCAGTATTATATAGAGACAGGTCTAGTATTATATAGAGACAGGTCCAGGTCCAGTATTATATAGAGACAGGTCCAGTATTATATAGAGACAGGTCCAGTATTATATAGAGACAGGTCCAGTATTACATAGAGACAGGTCCAGTATTATATAGAGACAGGTCCAGTATTATATAGAGACAGGTCCAGTATTATATAGAGACAGGTCCAGTATTATATAGAGACAGGTCCAGTATTATATAGAGACAGGTCCAGGTCCAGTATTATATAGAGACAGGTCCAGTATTATATAGAGACAGGTCCAGTATTATATAGAGACAGGTCCAGTATTACATAGAGACAGGTCCAGTATTACATAGAGACAGGTCCAGTATTATATAGAGACAGGTCCAGTATTATATAGAGACATGTCCAGTATTATATAGAGACAGGTCCAGTATTATATAGAGACAGGTCCAGTATTATATAGAGACAGGTCCAGGTCCAGTATTATATAGAGACAGGTCCAGTATTACATAGAGACAGGTCCAGTATTATATAGAGACAGGTCCAGGTCCAGTATTATATAGAGACAGGTCCAGGTCCAGTATTATATAGAGACAGGTCCAGTATTATATAGAGACAGGTCCAGTATTATATAGAGACAGGTCCAGGTCCAGTATTATATAGAGACAGGTCCAGTATTATATAGAGACAGGTCCAGGTCCAGTATTATATAGAGACAGGTCCAGTATTATATAGAGACAGGTCCAGTATTATATAGAGACAGGTCCAGTATTATATAGAGACAGGTCCAGTATTATATAGAGACAGGTCCAGGTCCAGTATTATATAGAGACAGGTCCAGTATTATATAGAGACAGGTCCAGTATTATATAGAGACAGGTCCAGTATTATATAGAGACAGGTCCAGTATTACATAGAGACAGGTCCAGGTCCAGTATTATATAGAGACAGGTCCAGTATTATATAGAGACAGGTCCAGGTCCAGTATTATATAGAGACAGGTCCAGGTCCAGTATTATATAGAGACAGGTCCAGTATTATATAGAGACAGGTCCAGTATTATATAGAGACAGGTCTAGTATTATATAGAGACAGGTCCAGGTCCAGTATTATATAGAGACAGGTCCAGTATTATATAGAGACAGGTCCAGTATTATATAGAGACAGGTCCAGTATTACATAGAGACAGGTCCAGTATTATATAGAGACAGGTCAGTATTATATCCAGTATTATATAGAGACAGGTCCAGTATTATATAGAGACAGGTCCAGTATTATATAGAGACAGGTCCAGTATTATATAGAGACAGGTCCAGGTCCAGTATTATATAGAGACAGGTCCAGTATTATATAGAGACAGGTCCAGTATTATATAGAGACAGGTCCAGTATTACATAGAGACAGGTCCAGTATTACATAGAGACAGGTCCAGTATTATATAGAGACAGGTCCAGTATTATATAGAGACATGTCCAGTATTATATAGAGACAGGTCCAGTATTATATAGAGACAGGTCCAGTATTATATAGAGACAGGTCCAGGTCCAGTATTATATAGAGACAGGTCCAGTATTATATAGAGACAGGTCCAGTATTATATAGAGACAGGTCCAGGTCCAGTATTATATAGAGACAGGTCCAGGTCCAGTATTATATAGAGACAGGTCCAGTATTATATAGAGACAGGTCCAGTATTATATAGAGACAGGTCCAGGTCCAGTATTACATAGAGACAGGTCCAGTATTATATAGAGACAGGTCCAGGTCCAGTATTACATAGAGACAGGTCCAGTATTATATAGAGACAGGTCCAGTATTATATAGAGACAGGTCCAGTATTATATAGAGACAGGTCCAGTATTATATAGAGACAGGTCCAGGTCCAGTATTATATAGAGACAGGTCCAGTATTATATAGAGACAGGTCCAGTATTATATAGAGACAGGTCCAGTATTATATAGAGACAGGTCCAGTATTATATAGAGACAGGTCCAGTATTATATAGAGACAGGTCCAGTATTACATAGAGACAGGTCCAGTATTATATAGAGACAGGTCCAGTATTACATAGAGACAGGTCCAGTATTATATAGAGACAGGTCCAGGTCCAGTATTATATAGAGACAGGTCCAGTATTATATAGAGACAGGTCCAGGTCCAGTATTATATAGAGACAGGTCCAGTATTATATAGAGACAGGTCCAGTATTATATAGAGACAGGTCCAGTATTATATAGAGACAGGTCCAGTATTATATAGAGACAGGTCCAGGTCCAGTATTATATAGAGACAGGTCCAGTATTATATAGAGACAGGTCCAGGTCCAGTATTATATAGAGACAGGTCCAGTATTATATAGAGACAGGTCCAGTATTATATAGAGACAGGTCCAGGTCCAGTATTATATAGAGGCAGGTCCAGTATTATATAGAGACAGGTCCAGTATTATATAGAGACAGGTCCAGTATTATATAGAGACAGGTCCAGTATTATATAGAGACAGGTCCAGGTCCAGTATTATATAGAGACGGGTCCAGTATTATATAGAGACAGGTCCAGGTCCAGTATTATATAGAGACAGGTCCAGTATTATATAGAGACAGGTCCAATATTATATAGAGACAGGTCCAGTATTATATAGAGACAGGTCCAGTATTATATAGAGACAGGTCCAGTATTATATAGAGACAGGTCCAGTATTATATAGAGACAGGTCCAGTATTATATAGAGACATGTCCAGTATTATATAGAGACAGGTCCAGTATTATATAGAGACAGGTCCAGTATTATATAGAGACAGGTCCAGTATTATATAGAGACAGGTCCAGTATTATATAGAGACAGGTCCAGTATTATATAGAGACAGGTCCAGTATTATATAGAGACAGGTCCAGTATTATATAGAGACAGGTCCAGTATTATATAGAGACATGTCCAGTATTATATAGAGACAGGTCCAGTATTATATAGAGACAGGTCCAGTATTATATAGAGACAGGTCCAGTATTATATAGAGACAGGTCCAGTATTACATAGAGACATGTCCAGTATTATATAGAGACAGGTCCAGGTCCAATATTATATGGAGACAGGTCCAGTATTATATAGAGACAGGTCCAGTATTATATAGAGACAGGTCCAGTATTACATAGAGACAGGTCCAGTATTATATAGAGACAGGTCCAGTATTATATAGAGACAGGTCCAGTATTATATAGAGACAGGTCCAGTATTACATAGAGACAGGTCCAGTATTACATAGAGACAGGTCCAGTATTATATAGAGACAGGTCCAGTATTATATAGAGACAGGTCCAGTATTATATAGAGACAGGTCCAGTATTACATAGAGACAGGTCCAGTATTATATAGAGACAGGTCCAGTATTATATAGAGACAGGTCCAGTATTATATAGAGACAGGTCCAGTATTACATAGAGACAGGTCCAGTATTACATAGAGACAGGTCCAGTATTATATAGAGACAGGTCCAGTATTATATAGAGACAGGTCCAGTATTACATAGAGACAGGTCCAGTATTACATAGAGACAGGTCCAGTATTATATAGAGACAGGTCCAGTATTATATAGAGACAGGTCCAGTATTATATAGAGACAGGTCCAGTATTATATAGAGACAGGTCCAGGTCCAGTATTATATAGAGACAGGTCCAGTATTATATAGAGACAGGTCCAGTATTACATAGAGACAGGTCCAGTATTACATAGAGACAGGTCCAGTATTCTATAGAGACAGGTCCAGTATTACATAGAGACAGGTCCAGTATTACATAGAGACAGGTCCAGTATTATATAGAGACAGGTCCAGGTCCGGTATTATATAGAGACAGGTCCAGGTCCGGTATTATATAGAGACAGGTCCAGGTCCGGTATTATATAGAGACAGGTCCAGTATTATATAGAGACAGGTCCAGTATTATATAGAGACAGGTCCAGTATTATATTGAGACAGGTCCAGTATTATATAGAGACAGGTCCAGGTCCGGTATTATATAGAGACAGGTCCAGTATTATATAGAGACAGGTCCAGTATTATATTGAGACAGGTCCAGTATTATATAGACACAGGTCCAGTATTATATAGAGACAGGTCCAGTATTACATAGAGACAGGTCCAGTATTATATAGAGACAGGTCCAGTATTATATAGAGACAGGTCCAGTATTATATAGAGACAGGTCCAGGTCCAGTATTATATAGAGACAGGTCCAGTATTATATAGAGACAGTTCCAGTATTATATAGAGACAGGTCCAGTATTATATAGAGGCAGGTCCAGTATTATATAGAGACAGGTCCAGTATTATATAGAGACAGGTCCAGTATTATATAGAGACAGGTCCAGTATTATATAGAGACAGGTCCAGTATTATATAGAGACAGGTCCAGTATTATATAGAGACAGGTCCAGTATTATATAGAGACAGGTCCAGTATTATATAGAGACAGGTCCAGTATTATATAGAGACAGGTCCAGTATTACATAGAGACATGTCCAGTATTATATAGAGACAGGTCCAGGTCCAATATTATATGGAGACAGGTCCAGTATTATATAGAGACAGGTCCAGTATTATATAGAGACAGGTCCAGTATTATATATAGACAGGTCCAGTATTATATGGAGACAGGTCCAGTATTATATAGAGACAGGTCCAGTATTATATAGAGACAGGTCCAGGTCCAGTATTATATAGAGACAGGTCCAGTATTATATAGAGACAGGTCCAGTATTATATAGAGACAGGTCCAGGTCCGGTATTATATAGAGACAGGTCCAGGTCCGGTATTATATAGAGACAGGTCCAGGTCCGGTATTATATAGAGACAGGTCCAGTATTATATAGAGACAGGTCCAGTATTATATAGAGACAGGTCCAGTATTATATTGAGACAGGTCCAGTATTATATAGAGACAGGTCCAGGTCCGGTATTATATAGAGACAGGTCCAGTATTATATAGAGACAGGTCCAGTATTATATTGAGACAGGTCCAGTATTATATAGACACAGGTCCAGTATTATATAGAGACAGGTCCAGTATTACATAGAGACAGGTCCAGTATTATATAGAGACAGGTCCAGTATTATATAGAGACAGGTCCAGTATTATATAGAGACAGGTCCAGGTCCAGTATTATATAGAGACAGGTCCAGTATTATATAGAGACAGTTCCAGTATTATATAGAGACAGGTCCAGTATTATATAGAGGCAGGTCCAGTATTATATAGAGACAGGTCCAGTATTATATAGAGACAGGTCCAGTATTATATAGAGACAGGTCCAGTATTATATAGAGACAGGTCCAGTATTATATAGAGACAGGTCCAGTATTATATAGAGACAGGTCCAGTATTATATAGAGACAGGTCCAGTATTATATAGAGACAGGTCCAGTATTATATAGAGACAGGTCCAGTATTACATAGAGACATGTCCAGTATTATATAGAGACAGGTCCAGGTCCAATATTATATGGAGACAGGTCCAGTATTATATAGAGACAGGTCCAGTATTATATAGAGACAGGTCCAGTATTATATATAGACAGGTCCAGTATTATATGGAGACAGGTCCAGTATTATATAGAGACAGGTCCAGTATTATATAGAGACAGGTCCAGGTCCAGTATTATATAGAGACAGGTCCAGTATTATATAGAGACAGGTCCAGTATTATATAGAGACAGGTCCAGTATTACATAGAGACAGGTCCAGTATTACATAGAGACAGGTCCAGTATTATATAGAGACAGGTCCAGTATTACATAGAGACAGGTCCAGTATAGAGACAGGTCCAGTATAGAGACAGGTCCAGTATTATATAGAGACAGGTCCAGTATTACATAGAGACAGGTCCAGTATTATATAGAGACAGGTCCAGTATTATATAGAGACAGGTCCAGTATTATATAGAGACAGGTCCAGTATTACATAGAGACAGGTCCAGTATTATATAGAGACAGGTCCAGTATAATATAGAGACAGGTCCAGTATTATATAGAGACAGGTCCAGTATTATATAGAGACAGGTCCAGGTCCAGTATTATATAGAGACAGGTCCAGTATTATATAGAGACAGGTCCAGTATTATATAGAGACAGATCCAGTATTACATAGAGACAGGTCCAGTATTATATAGAGACAGGTCCAGTATTACATAGAGACAGGTCCAGTATTACATAGAGACAGGTCCAGTATTATATAGAGACAGGTCCAGTATTATATAGAGACAGGTCCAGGTTTGGTATTATATAGAGACAGGTCCAGTATTATATAGAGACAGGTCCAGTATTATATAGAGACAGATCCAGTATTACATAGAGACAGGTCCAGTATTATATAGAGACAGGTCCAGTATTACATAGATACAGGTCCAGTATTACATAGAGACAGGTCCAGTATTATATAGAGACAGGTCCAGTATTATATAGAGACAGGTCCAGTATTATATAGAGACAGGTCCAGTATTATATAGAGACAGGTCCAGTATTATATAGAGACAGGTCCAGTATTATATAGAGACAGGTCCAGTATTCTATAGAGACAGGTCCAGTATTACATAGAGACAGGTCCAGTATTACATAGAGACAGGTCCAGTATTATATAGAGACAGGTCCAGGTCCGGTATTATATAGAGACAGGTCCAGGTCCGGTATTATATAGAGACAGGTCCAGGTCCGGTATTATATAGAGACAGGTCCAGTATTATATAGAGACAGGTCCAGTATTATATAGAGACAGGTCCAGTATTATATAGAGACAGGTCCAGTATTACATAGAGACAGGTCCAGTATTATATAGAGACAGGTCCAGTATTATATAGAGACAGGTCCAGTATTATATAGAGACAGGTCCAGGTCCAGTATTATATAGAGACAGGTCCAGTATTATATAGAGACAGGTCCAGTATTATATAGAGACAGGTCCAGTATTATATAGAGACAGGTCCAGGTCCAGTATTATATAGAGACAGGTCCAGTATTATATAGAGACGGGTCCAGGTCCAGTATTATATAGAGACAGGTCCAGGTCCAGTATTATATAGAGACAGGTCCAGTATTATATAGAGACAGGTCCAGTATTATATAGAGACAGGTCCAGTATTACATAGAGACAGGTCCAGTATTATATAGAGACAGGTCCAGTATTATATAGAGACAGGTCCAGTATTACATAGAGACAGGTCCAGTATTATATAGAGACAGGTCCAGTATTACATAGAGACAGGTCCAGTATTACATAGAGACAGGTCCAGTATTATATAGAGACAGGTCCAGTATTATATAGAGACAGGTCCAGTATTATATAGAGACAGGTCCAGTATTACATAGAGACAGGTCCAGTATTATATAGAGACAGTTCCAGTATTACATAGAGACAGGTCCAGTATTATATAGAGACAGGTCCAGTATTATATAGAGACAGGTCCAGTATTATATAGAGACAGGTCCAGTATTACATAGAGACAGGTCCAGTATTATATAGAGACAGGTCCAGTATTATATAGAGACAGGTCCAGGTCCAGTATTACATAGAGACAGGTCCAGGTCCAGTATTATATAGAGACAGGTCCAGTATTATATAGAGACAGGTCCAGTATTATATAGAGACAGGTCCAGTATTACATAGAGACAGGTCCAGTATTATATAGAGACAGGTCCAGTATTATATAGAGACAGGTCCAGTATTACATAGAGACAGGTCCAGTATTATATAGAGACAGGTCCAGTATTATATAGAGACAGGTCCAGTATTATATAGAGACAGGTCCAGTATTATATAGAGGCAGGTCCAGTACATTATATATAGAGACAGGTCCAGTATTATATAGAGACAGGTCCAGTATTATATAGAGACAGGTCCAGTATTACATAGAGACAGGTCCAGTATTATATAGAGACAGGTCCAGTATTATATAGAGACAGGTCCAGTATTATATAGAGACAGGTCCAGTATTATATAGAGACAGGTCCAGTATTATATAGAGACAGGTCCAGTATTATATAGAGACAGGTCCAGTATTATATAGAGACAGGTCCAGTATTATATAGAGACAGGTCCAGTATTATATGGAGACAGGTCCAGTATTATATAGAGACAGGTCCAGTATTATATAGAGACAGGTCCAGTATTACATAGAGACAGGTCCAGGTCCAGTATTATATAGAGACAGGTCCAGGTCCAGTATTATATAGAGACAGGTCCAGTATTATATAGAGACAGGTCCAGGTCCAGTATTATATAGAGACAGGTCCAGGTCCAGTATTATATAGAGACAGGTCCAGTATTATATAGAGACAGGTACAGTATTATATAGAGACAGGTCCAGTATTATATAGAGACTGGTCCAGTATTATATAGAGACAGGTCCAGTATTACATAGAGACAGGTCCAGTATTACATAGAGACAGGTCCAGTATTATATAGAGACAGGTCCAGTATTATATAGAGACAGGTCCAGGTCCAGTATTATATAGACAATTGATGTTGTTGTGACCAGAAGATAATTGTCAAGATAGGTTTCTCTCTCTCCCTCTCTCCTCTCTCCCCCTCTCCTCCCTCCTCTTCTCTCTCCCCCTCTCCCTCCTCCTCTTCTCTCCCCCTCTCTTCTCTCCCCTTCTCCCCTCCCCTCTCCTCTCTTCTTCCCTCCTCTTCTCTCCTCCCCTCTCCTCTCTTCTCTCCCCTCCCTTCTCCTCTCCTCTCTTCTCTCCCCTCCTCTTCTCTCCCCTCCCCTACTCTCCTCTTCTCTCCCCTCCCCTCCTCTTCTCTCCTCTCCCCTCTTCTCTCCCCCTCTCCCCTCCCCTCTCCTCTCCTCTCCTGTAATGGGGTGATGCATTCCTAACCAGACTCACCAGATGTTAATGGTCTGAGAGAGAGAGGAGAGCAGAGGAGAGTAAATGCAACATACTCTCACCTCACATAGACTGCATTCCAAACAGACCCTATTCCCTATGTAGTGCACTACTTTTGACTAGTTCCAAATGATACCTGGTCAAAAGTAGTGTACTACATAGGGAATAGGGTATGTTTGGGATGCAGGCGTTCTCTAGAACATCCTTAAGTGTCCATAACAGACTCAGAACACAGTAGAGAACACTGGATAACGAGGCCTCGTCCTCCCCCTCTCTCTCTCTCTGTCTCTGTCTCTCTCTCTCTGCCTCTCTATCTCTCTCTGTCTCTCTCTCTCTCTCTCTCTCTCTCTCTCTGTCTCTCTCTCTCTGTGTCTCTCTGTCTCTCTCTGTCTCTGTCTCTCTCTCTCTGCCTCTCTCTCTCTCTCTCTCTCTCCTCTCTCTCTCTCTCTCTCTCTCTCTCTCTCTCTCTCTCTCTCTCTCTCTCTCTCTCTCTGTCTCTCTCTCTGTCTCTCTCTCTCTCTCTCTGTCTCTCTCTCTCTCTCTCTCTCTCTCTCTCTCTCTCTCTGTCTCTGTCTCTCTCTCTCTCTATATATCTGTCTCTCTCTCTCTCTGTCTCTGTCTCTCTCTCTCTCTCTCTCTCTCTCTGTCTCTCTCTCTCTATATATAGAGAGGGAGAGGCTGGGGTAGGAGAGAGGGAGAAGCTGGGGTAGGAGAGAGGGAGAGGCTATATATATCTGTCTCTCTGTCTCTCTGTCTCTCTCTCTTTCTCCCCTCTCTCATCATTATCTCATCTCCTCTCTCTCTCCTCTTCTCTCTCATATCCTCTCCTTCTCTCTTTATCATTTCTCATTCTCTCTCCCTCTCTCCTACCCCAGCTTCTCCCTCTCTCCTACCCCAGCCTCTCCCTCTCTCCTACCCCAGCCTCTCCCTCTCTCCTACCCCAGCCTCTCCCTCTCTCCTACCCCAGCCTCTCCCTTTCTCCTACCCCAGCCTCTCCCTCTCTCCTACCCCAGCCTCTCCCTCTCTCCTACCCCAGCCTCTCCCTCTCTCCTACCCCAGCCTCTCCCTCTCTCCTACCCCAGCCTCTCCCTTTCTCCTACCCCAGCCTCTCCCTTTCTCCTACCCCAGCCTCTCCCTCTCTCCTACCCCAGCCTCTCCCTCTCTCCTACCCCAGCCTCTCCCTCTCTCCTACCCCAGCCTCTCCCTCTCTCCTAACCCAGCCTCATTCTCTCTCCTACCCCAGCTTCTCCCTCTCTCCTACCCCAGCCTCTCCCTCTCTCCTAACCCAGCTTCTCCCTCTCTCCTAACCCAGCCTCTCCCTCTCTCCTACCCCAGCCTCTCCCTCTCTCCTACCCCAGCCTCTCCCTCTCTCCTAACCCAGCCTCTCCCTCTCTCCTACCCCAGCCTCTCCCTTTCTCCTACCCCAGCATCATTCTCTCTCCCTCTCTCCTACCCCAGCCTCTCCCTCTCTCCTACCCCAGCCTCTCCCTCTCTCCTAACCCAGCCTCTCCCTCTCTCCTACCCCAGCCTCTCCCTTTCTCCTACCCCAGCCTCTCCCACTCCTACCCCAGCCTCTCCCTCTCTCCTACCCCAACCTCTCCCTCTCTCCTACCCCAGCCTCTCCCTCTCTCTGAGTCTGAAGCCTGTTTTAGTGTGTTGTCTGAGGGAGTTGGAGATGAAGCTGAACTGTGTAATCTTCCTGTAGTGGTGGCTGGTAAAGATGTCTAGGTTTGGCAGCTGTCTGAGATGGGCCGCCCATATCATTACTATGTTCTCTTATCTCTCTCTCCTCTCCCCATCCATCTCTCTCTTATCTCTCTCTCTCCTCTCCCCATCCATCTCTCTCTCCTCTCCCCATCCATCTATCTCTTATCTCTCTCTCCTCTCCCCATCCATCTATCTCTTATCTCTCTCTCCTCTCCCCATCCATCTCTCTCTTATCTCTCTCTCCTCTCCCCATCCATCTCTCTCTTATCTCTCACTCCTCTCCCCATCCATCTCTCTCTTATCTCTCTCTCCTCTCCCCATCCATCTCTCTCTTATCTCTCACTCCTCTCCCCATCCATCTCTCTCTTATCTCTCACTCCTCTCCCCATCCATCTCTCTCTTATCTCTCACTCCTCTCCCCATCCATCTCTATCTTATCTCTCTCTCCTCTCCCCATCCATCTCTCTCTTATCTCTCTCTCCTCTCCCCATCCATCTCTCTCTTATCTCTCACTCCTCTCCCCATCCATCTCTATCTTATCTCTCTCTCCTCTCCCCATCCATCTCTCTCTTATCTCTCTCTCCTCTCCCCATACATCTCTCTCTTTTTCTCTCTCTCCTCTCCCCATCCATCTCTCTCTTTTTCTCTCTCTCTGAATGTCTATTTCATTTCAATTCAAGGGGTTTATTTGCCTGGGTAACATGTGTTTACATTACCAAAGCAAGTGGAATAGATGATGAACAAATCTCTCTCCTTCTGCCTCTCTCTCTCTGCCTTCCTCTCTCTATCTCTGCCTTCCTCTCTCTATCTCTGCCTTCCTCTCTCTATCTCTGCCTTCTTCTCTCTATCTCTGCCTTCCTCTCTCTATCTCTGCCTTCCTCTCTCTATCTCTGCCTTCCTCTCTCTATCTCTGCCTTCCTCTCTCTATCTCTGCCTTCCTCTCTCTATCTCTGCCTATCTCTCTCCTTCTGCCTATCTCTCTCCTTCTGCCTCTCCTTCTGCCTATCTCTCTCTCTGCCTCTCTCTCTCTCTGCCTCTCTCTCTTCTGCCTCTCTCTCTCCTTCTGCCTCTCTCTCCTTCTGCCTCTCTCTCCTTCTACCTCTCTCTCCTTCTGCCTCTCTCTCCTTCTGCCTCTCTCTCCTTCTGCCTCTCTCTCTCTGCCTCTCTCCTTCTGCCTCTCTCTCCTTCTGCCTCTCTCTCCTTCTGCCTCTCTCTCTCTCTCTGCCTCTATCTCTCTCTCTGCCTCTATCTCTCTCTCTGCGTCTTTCTCTCTACTTCTCTCTCTCTCTCTTCCCTCCCACAGCAAGCGCTGAAGGAGAACATGAGGAGGAGAGAGGCGGAGGAGAAACAGAGGAGAGCGTGGGTGGCCAAGGAGAAGGCGGAGAGAGAGAAGCAGGAGAGACAGCAACAGAAGAAGAGGAGACTGCTGGAGGTCAACGCAGGTAACGATGAACCACTGATCTCCTCAACACTGATAACACAATGTCTGGCTGAGGTCCTCAACACTGATAACACAATGTCTGGCTGAGGTCCTCAACACTGATAACACAATGTATGGCTGAGGTCCTCAACACTGATAACACAATGTCTGGCTGAGGTCCTCAACACTGATAACACAATGTATGGCTGAGGTCCTCAACACTGATAACTCAATGTATGGCTGAGCTCCTCAACACTGATAACACAATGTCTGGCTGAGGTCCTCAACACTGATAACTCAATGTATGGCTGAGGTCCTCAACACTGATAACACAATGTCTGGCTGAGGTCCTCAACACTGATAACACAATGTATGGCTGAGGTCCTCAACACTGATAACACAATGTATGGCTGAGCTCCTCAACACTGATAACTCAATGTATGGCTGAGGTCCTCAACACTGATAACACAATGTATGGCTGAGGTCCTCAACACTGATAACACAATGTATGGCTGAGGTCCTCAACACTGATAACACAATGTATGGCTGAGGTCCTCAACACTGATAACACAATGTATGGCTGAGGTCCTCAACACTGATAACACAATGTATGGCTGAGGTCCTCAACACTGATAACACAATGTATGGCTGACCTCCTCAACACTGATAACACAATGTATGGCTGAGGTCCTCAACACTGATAACACAATGTATGGCTGAGGTCCTCAACACTGATAACACAATGTATGGCTGATCTCCTCAACCAATATCTACTCAATGTCTGGCTGATCTCCTCAGACAATATCTACTCAATGTCTGGCTGAGTTCGACAGATAGTTTTTAGTTTGACATTTGGGTAAGGCGTTATATGATGCGTACCTATGAAGCATTATAACGTTCTTTGTGATGCCTTATGAGACACTTAAATGCTTTTCCGAAGACACCAGTCTCGGTCCGTTTTGGAGTGATGACTAACTGTTACCGTGTGAAACGTGGTTCTGATTCCGGTGTAGACTGTTACTGTGTGAAACGTGGTTCTGATTCCGGTGTAGACGAACTGTTACCGTGTGAAACGTGGTTCTGATTCCGGTGTAGACTGTTACCGTGTGAAACATGGTTCTGATTCCGGTGTAGACTAACTGTTACCGTGTGAAACGTGGTTCTGATTCCGGTGTAGACTAACTGTTACCGTGTGAAACGTGGTCCCTGATTCCGGTGTAGACTAACTGTTACCGTGTGAAACATGGTTCTGATTCCGGTGTAGACTAACTGTTACCGTGTGAAACGTGGTTCTGATTCCGGTGTAGACTAACTGTTACCGTGTGAAACGTGGTTCTGATTCCGGTGTAGACTGTTACCGTGTGAAACGTGGTCCCTGATTCCGGTGTAGACTAACTGTTACCGTGTGAAACGTGGTTCCTGATTCCGGTGTAGACTAACTGTTACCGTGTGAAACGTGATTCTGATTCCGGTGTAGATTAACTGTTACCGTGTGAAACATGGTCCCTGATTCCGGTGTAGACTAACTGTTACCGTGTGAAACGTGGTCCCTGATTCCGGTGTAGACTAACTGTTACCGTGTGAAACGTGGTTCTGATTCCGGTGTAGACTAACTGTTACCGTGTGAAACGTGGTTCTGATTCCGGTGTAGACTGTTACCGTGTGAAACGTGGTTCTGATTCCGGTGTAGACTAACTGTTACCGTGTGAAACGTGGTTCTGATTCCGGTGTAGACTAACTGTTACCGTGTGAAACGTGGTCCTGATTCCGGTGTAGACTAACTGTTACCATGTGAAACGTGGTTCTGATTCCGGTGTAGACTAACTGTTACCGTGTGAAACGTGGTCCTGATTCCGGTGTAGACTAACTGTTACCGTGTGAAACGTGGTTCTGATTCCGGTGTAGACTAACTGTTACCGTGTGAAACGTGGTTCTGATTCCGGTGTAGACTAACTGTTACCGTGTGAAACATGGTTCTGATTCCGGTGTAGACTAACTGTTACCGTGTGAAACGTGGTTCTGATTCCGGTGTAGACTAACTGTTACCGTGTGAAACATGGTTCTGATTCCGGTGTAGACTGTTACCGTGTGAAACGTGGTTCTGATTCCGGTGTAGACTAACTGTTACCGTGTGAAACGTGGTCCTGATTCCGGTGTAGACTAACTGTTACCATGTGAAACGTGGTTCTGATTCCGGTGTAGACTAACTGTTACCGTGTGAAATGTGGTCCTGATTCCGGTGTAGACTGTTACCGTGTGAAACGTGGTTCTGATTCCGGTGTAGACTAACTGTTACCGTGTGAAACGTGGTCCCTGATTCCGGTGTAGACTAACTGTTACCGTGTGAAACGTGGTTCTGATTCCGGTGTAGACTAACTGTTACCGTGTGAAACGTGGTTCTGATTCCGGTGTAGACTAACTGTTGTTGTCGCCTGTACAGAAGAGCCAAGAACTCAGAACGACCCATAACCTCTTTATCCACTGTCCTATTTGTCTGGCAGTAGTTGGTGGTGCCAGTCTCTGGTCCTGCAGAAACACTGCATTACTGACCTTTAACAAGGAGTCTGGTCTCTCTCTGTCTCTCGCTCTCTCACTCTGTCTCTCTTTGTCTATCTCTCTCTGTCTCTCTCTCTCTGTCTCTCTCACTCTGTCTCTCTCTGTCTCTCTCTCTGTCAATCTCACTCTCTCTCTCTTTGTCTATCTCAATTCAATTCAATTCAATTCAAGGGGCTTTATTGGCATGGGAAACATGTGTTAACATTGCCAAAGCAAGTAAGGTAAACAATAAAAATTAACAGTAGACATCACACATACAGAAGTTTCAAAACAATAAAGACATTGAAAATGTCATATTATATATATATATACAGTGTTTTTACAAGGTACGAATTTGAAAGGACACAAGATAAAATAAATAAGCATAGATATGGGTTGTATTTACAATGGTGCTTGTTCCTCACTGGTTGCCCTTTTCTCGTGGCAACAGGTCACAAATCTTGCTGCTCTGATGGCACACTGTGGAATTTCACCCAGTAGATATGGGAGTTTTTCAAAATTGGATTTGTTTTCGAATTCTTTGTGGATCTGTGTAATCTGAGGGAAATATGTCTCTCTAATATGGTCATACATTGGGCAGGAGGTTAGGAAGTGCAGCTCAGTTTCCACCTCATTTTGTGGGCAGTGAGCACATAGCCTGTCTTCTCTTGAGAGCCATGTCTGCCTACGGCGGCCTTTCTCAATAGCAAGGCTATGCTCGCTGAGTCTGTACATAGTCAAAGCTTTCCTTAATTTTGGGTCAGTCACAGTGGTCAGGTATTCTGCCGCTGTGTACTCTCTGTGTAGGGCCAAATAGCATTCTAGTTTGCTCTGTTTTTTTGTTAATTCTTTCCAATGTGTCAGGTAATTATCTTTTTGTTTTCTCATGATTTGGTTGGGTCTAATTGTGCTGCTGTCATGGGGCTCTGTAGGGTGTGTTTGTGTTTGTGAACAGAGCCCCAGGACCAGCTTGCTTAGGGGACTCTTCTCCAGGTTCATCTCTCTGTAGGTGATGGCTTTGTTGTGGAAGGTTTGGGAATCGCTTCCTTTTAGGTGGTTATAGAATTTAACAGCTCTTTTCTGGATTTTGATAATTAGTGGGTATCGGCCTAATTCTGCTCTGCATGCACTATTTGGTGTTCTACGTTGTACACGGAGGATATTTTTGCAGAATTCTGCGTGCAGAGTCTCAATTTGGTGTTTGTCCCATTTTGTAAAGTCTTGGTTGGTGAGCGGACCCCAGACCTCACAACCATAAAGGGCAATGGGCTCTATGACTGATTCAAGTATTTTTAGCCAAATCCTAATTGGTATGTTGAAATTTATGTTCCTTTTGATGGCATAGAATGCCCTTCTTGCCTTGTCTCTCAGATCGTTCACAGCTTTGTGGAAGTTACCTGTGGCGCTGATGTTTAGGCCAAGGTATGTATAGTTTTTTGTGTGCTCTAGGGCAACAGTGTCTAGATGGAATTTGTATTTGTGGTCCTGGTGACTGGACCTTTTTGGAACACCATTATTTTGGTCTTACTGAGATTTACTGTCAGGGCCCAGGTCTGACAGAATCTGTGCATAAGATCTAGGTGCTGCTGTAGGCCCTCCTTGGTTGGTGACAGAAGCACCAGATCATCAGCAAACAGCAGACATTTGACTTCAGATTCTAGTAGGGTGAGGCCGGGTGCTGCAGACTTTTCTAGTGCCCGTGCCAGTTCGTTGATATATATGTTGAAGAGGGTGGGGCTTAAGCTGCATCCCTGTCTAACCCCACGACCCTGTGTGAAGAAATTTGTGTGTTTTTTGCCAATTTTAACCGCACACTTGTTGTTTGTGTACATGGATTTTATGATGTCGTATGTTTTACCCCCAACACCACTTTCCATCAGTTTGTATAGCAGACCCTCATGCCAAATTGAGTCGAAGGCTTTTTTGAAATCAACAAAGCATGAGAAGACTTTGCCTTTGTTTTGGTTTGTTTGGTTGTCAATTAGGGTGTGCAGGGTGAATACATGGTCTGTTGTACGGTAATTTGGTAAAAAGCCAATTTGACATTTGCTCAGTACATTGTTTTCATTGAGGAAGTGCACGAGTCTGCTGTTAATGATAATGCAGAGGATTTTCCCAAGGTTACTGTTGACGCATATTCCACGGTAGTTATTGGGGTCAAATTTGTCTCCATTTTTGTGGATTGGGGTGATCAGTCCTTGGTTCCAAATATTGGGGAAGATGCCAGAGCTAAGGATGATGTTAAAGAGTTTTAGTATAGCCAATTGGAATTTGTTGTCTGTATATTTGATCATTTCATTGAGGATACCATCAACACCACAGGCCTTTTTGGGTTGGAGGGTTTTTATTTTGTCCTGTAACTCATTCAATGTAATTGGAGAATCCAGTGGGTTCTGGTAGTCTTTAATAGTTGATTCTAAGATCTGTATTTGATCATGTATATGTTTTTGCTCTTTATTCTTTGTTATAGAGCCAAAAAGATTGGAGAAGTGGTTTACCCATACATCTCCATTTTGGATAGATAATTCTTCGTGTTGTTGTTTGTTTAGTGTTTTCCAATTTTCCCAGAAGTGGTTAGAGTCTATGGATTCTTCAATTACATTGAGCTGATTTCTGACATGCTGTTCCTTCTTTTTCCGTAGTGTATTTCTGTATTGTTTTAGTGATTCACCATAGTGAAGGCGTAGACTCAGGTTTTCCGGGTCTCTATGTTTTTGGTTGGACAGGTTTCTCAATTTCTTTCTTAGATTTTTGCATTCTTCATCAAACCATTTGTCATTGTTGTTAATTTTCTTCGGTTTTCTATTTGAGATTTTTAGATTTGATAGGGAAGCTGAGAGGTCAAATATACTGTTAAGATTTTCTACTGCCAAGTTTACACCTTCACTATTACAGTGGAACGTTTTACCCAGGAAATTGTCTAAAAGGGATTGAATTTGTTGTTGCCTAATTGTTTTTTGGTAGGTTTCCAAACTGCATTCCTTCCATCTATAGCATTTCTCAATGTTACTCAGTTCCTTTGGCTTTGATGCCTCATGATTGAGTATTGCTCTGTTTAGGTAGACTGTGATTTTGCTGTGGTCTGATAGGGGTGTCAGTGGGCTGACTGTGAACGCTCTGAGAGACTCTGGGTTGAGGTCAGTGATAAAGTAGTCTACAGTACTACTGCCAAGAGATGAGCTATAGGTGTACCTACCATAGGAGTCCCCTCGAAGCCTACCATTGACTATGTACATACCCAGCGTGCGACAGAGCTGCAGGAGTTGTGACCCGTTTTTGTTGGTTATGTTGTCATAGTTGTGCCTAGGGGGCATACGGGGAGGGAATGCTGTCACCTCCAGGCAGGTGTTTGTCCCCCTGTGTGCTGAGGGTGTCAGGTTCTTGTCCGGTTCTGGCATTTAGGTCGCCACAGACTAGTACATGTCCCTGGGCCTGGAAGTGATTGATTTCCCCTCCAGGATGGAGAAGCTGTCTTCATTAAAATATGGGGATTCTAGTGGGGGGATATAGGTAGCACACAGGAGGACATTTTTCTCTGTTAGAATAATTTCCTTTTGAATTTCTAGCCAAATGTAGAATGTTCCTGTTTTGATTAATTTAATGGAGTGAGTTAGGTCTGCTCTATACCAAATTAGCATACCCCCGAGTCCCTTCCCTGTTTCACACCTGGTAGTTTGGTGGATGGGACTACCAGCTCTCTGTAACCTAGAGGGCATCCAGTGGGTCTGTCTCCTCTATACCAGGTTTCTTGCAGGATGACAATGTCTGTATTACCGATTTCTTTGGTGAAGTCCGGGTTTCTGCTCTTCAGGCCAAAGGCAGATGACCTCAGGCCTTGGATATTCCAGGATGAAATAGTAAAGGCTTTTTGTTCCATAAAGTGTCCAATGTTGTTGGTTGTGGTTTGGCCTCAGGCCAGTAAGTGTGAGCAGAGTCTGCTGAGCATCTGGTACATGCCATTGGCTTGGGCGAGTGTGAGAGTGGGGGTTGGGACTGTTTGCCCGCTCACTACCTGGGCGTATGTGTGGCTTCCATGTTGAGGCCCTCTTTGCGGGGGTGGGGTGCATGGGGTGGGCAGGAGTGGCATAGGTCTGATCTGAGGGGGCCTAAATGGGGTGTGGGCATGGTTGACGTGGGGGGGTGTTGATTGGTGGGGGTAGGGGTGTGGATGTGTCTGGGTGTGCGGTGGTCTGGGTGTAATTCCTCTTGGCGTGGGTCCTCTATGTGTAGGTCCAGGGGGTGGTCTCGCAGGTCTGGGTGGGGTGTCTATTGATCTGTTCCTCCTGTGTGAAGTGTTGGGGATACGTTTGAGAGCGATGTCCTTTAGAGTTCGGGCAAAGATGGGCACTGCTGCCTTGTAGAGGTGGACCTGGTCATAGAGGCTGTTCAAGTCCAGGGTGGAGTGGTGGGCCAGGAAAACGTTTGGTTTTGAGGCACAGTCACGGGAAATACTTGCGTTTACCCGCTGTATTGTGGCAGGGTGGAAGTCTTTTCGTGGTAGCAGGGTGGAGATAACCACTTGTGCGTTGGGGAAAGTAGAAGAAGCCTTTTCAATCACTCCCTTCAGTGCTGTGGCCACTCTTTCCTGTTGTGCCCTCAGGTCGTTTGTGCCTGTGTGTATTATTATGTGGCTGGGTGAGCCTAGTTTGGCCTCAGACAGAAGGTCTAGGGCGCTCTGGGTGTTTGGACACCAGAGTTTAGATACACTGTGTTTGGGAAAAAGTTTTTTTTTTCTTCTATATATTTCCCATTTGAGTCCATAAGTAGTACAATCTGTGTCTTGTGTTTGTCCTCAGTGGGTGTGGGGGGGTTATCAGAAGGGCTATCAGGGTGGCTGACAGGGGGGGTGCTCAGAGGGGGTGAGAGCCGGCGGGCTTGGGGTTCTTCATTTGTCTGTTCTGCTGTGGTGTTGAGACTTTTGTTGGGTGCTGAGGTGGGCTGTTCTGCTTGCTCCTCTGTGGGGGTGGCCACCTCTCTAGTGGGTTGTTCTCTGTCACACGCCGTCCCCCTCAACCTCTCCTCCATCCCCCTCACCCTCTCCTCCATCCCCCTCACCCTCTCCTCCATCCCCCTCAACCTCTCCTCCACCAGCAGTCTGATACTCTCCTCTAGTGCTCTGTTCTGCTCCTCTTTCTCCTGTTGTATTTGTCTCACCACTGTCCAAAGTGCAGATATGTCTCTGTCCACCTCCAGCTCTCCTGGTCTGGTTAAGGGGCTGTTGTTGTGCTGGGCTGTTGTCTGGGTCTGTGCTGACTGAAGTGTGATCACCTGCTGTTCCAGCTCCACCTGTCTTATCTCCAGCTGGGTGAATTTGTCCTTCATTTCAATGAGGGAGTGATAATCTGTGTTGGGGGTTGACTCTCCGCTGGGGGTTGCTCGTCTGTGGGGTTACATAGTGAAGAGGTCTGGTCTGACCCGCTCGTTGTGGGGGTATCTTTATCAAGGGAGAGCTTCTCCTGCTGGGCTAATTCTTTGATTAGGTGAAAGTCCAGCTGAAACTGTTTGGGGTTACTTTGTACCATCACTGTTCCGGACTTATAGATATTAATATTACTTGACTCAGAGTCCTCGTTATCAAGTATTCTGAGTTTCCAGCCCTCGTTAACCCCCCCTCTCTTAACAAAGGGGTAGTGTGCTAATATAGCACTGTGCCATGCCAGGGGATGGTTTGTGTGGAAGATAAGGTTGCTGATGTTCCCATTTTTGTAATAGTCAGCAAAAAGTGTCTCTTGATTTTCCATAAGGAGCTTCATTTTGTAATCTTTTCTTGACTTATCATTCTTTACATGCAAAGGGTACTGTATTTTAATTACCTCTGAACAGCGGGAGGGAGCCTCTAAGGCCTCTCCATTTGGTTGGGGTAGACTGTGTGACTCTCCTGCCATTGTTGGGCTAATGGGCTTTGACACCTCTCACTTGACACGTCAGTACTAGTTGAAGCTGTATCAAGCTTGGCAGAATTATGTTAGAATTCAGTCCTTATAAAGTAATGTTTTGTATTTTTCTTCTTGGCTTTTGGCTTTTAAAATATAGTTTCGGACTAAGCATTACTCACTCAGTTCCAGGTTGGATGGGGTTTTCCAGGTTTCTGTTGTTTTCCAGAGAATTTGCTGTATAGAGAATAAATCTTGGTAGTTGTGAACCTTCCAGGTGATTCCGTAATTCCGTCCAAAATCAGGTTGTAGGTTTTAAGTTTTGATTTGAAGTGGGGGTTATGTTGTAGAGGGTAGAATCCAGTATGTGTTCCTGACAAAAAATCCAAGTTTATCTAACTCCTAATCTATCTTTTTTAAAGAAAATGCTGAAAAATGCAGGAGCTCATCTTATTGTGTTATTTGTCCATATCGCCTCTGTCTATCTCTGTCTCTCTCTCTGTCTATCTCTCTGTCTCTCTCTCTCTCTCTCTCTGTCTCTCTCTCTCTGTCTCTCTCTCTCTGTCTCTCTCTCTCTCTGTCTCGCTCTCTCTCTATCTCTCTCTCTGTATATCTCTCTGTCTCTCTCTCTCTGTCTATCTCTCTGTCTCTCTCTCTCTCTGTCTCTCTCTCTCTCTCTCTCTCTCTCTGTATATCTCTCTGTCTCTCTCTCTCTCTCTGTCCCTCTCTCTCACTCTGTCTCTCTCTCACTCTGTTTCTCTCTCTCTCTGTCTATCTCTCTGTCTCTCCCTCCCCCTCTCTCTCTCTCTCTCTCTCAATTCAATTCAATTCAAAGGGGCTTTATTGACATGGAAACATGTGTTAACATTGCCAAAGCAAGTGAGGCACATACTATACAAAAGTGATAAATAAGCATAAATATGGGTTGTATTTACAATGGTGTTTGTTCTTCAGTGGTTGCCCTTTTCTTGCCCTTTTCTCTCTCTCTCTTGGCTGTCGGCTGCTGATTTCTTCTCTCCACACTGTGACATGAGGGAGGGAGAGAAGCATGGAGGAAGGAGAGAAGCATGGAGGAGGGGGAGAAGCATGGAGGAGGGGGAGAAGCATGAGGAGGGAGAGAAGCATGGGGAGGGAGAGAGGCACGGGGGAGGGAGAGGAGTATGGAGGAGGGAGAGGAGTATGGAGGAGGGAGAGAAGCATGAAGGAGGGAAAAGCATGGGGGAGGGAGAGAAGTATGGGGGAGGGAGAGAAGTATGGGGGAGGGAGAGAAGTATGGGGGAGGGAGAGAAGTATGGGGGAGGGAGAGAAGAATAGAGGAGGGAGAGAAACATGGAGGACGGAGAGAAGCACAAACAGGTGACCATTGCTGGAAAAAAAGACAACTACTGTTGTCCTGGTTACAGAGAGGAGAGTCACAGCTCTCTGTGAGGATGTCCTGTATTTACAGCCACTTTACAACCAGAGGAGACTGTAGGTCTGAAGAGACTAAAATACATCTGATCATTCCACATCCTGTTTAGACTGCAAGCACATCAAAATATAAATCATAGCATTTCCTGTTTACGTTAAATGAAATGTCTGACTGTTGTAATTATTATAGACCACCCTCTCCGTTGTCCATTATAACACGTATCTATAGTAACTGTCCATTATAACACGTATCTATAGTAACTGTCCATTATAACACGTATCTATAGTAACTGTCCATTATAACAGGTAGCTATAGTAACTGTCCATTATAACACGTATCTATAGTAACTGTCCATTATAACACGTATCTATAGTAACTGTCCATTATAACACGTATCTATAGTAACTGTCCATTATAACAGGTAGCTATAGTAACTGTGCATTATAACACGTATCTATAGTAACTGTCCATTATAACAGGTATCTATAGTAACTGTCCATTATAACAGGTATCTATAGTAACTGTCCATTATAACATGTATCTATAGTAACTGTCCATTATAACATGTATCTATAGTAACTGTCCATTATAACAGGTATCTATAGTAACTGTCCATTATAACAGGTAGCTATAGTAACTGTCCATTATAACAGGTAGCAACAGTAACTGTCCATTATAACACGTATCTATAGTAACTGTCCATTATAACACGTATCTATAGTAACTGTCCATTATAACAGGTATCACGTTAAATAATAGTTACATTTATTGTGTTATTTGTCCATATCGCCCAGGTCTATCTGTGTGTCACACACACACACTGTGTCAAGCACATTCCCAGGCAGTGAACCCTGGAGTATATTCACGAGGAAACAAATCAGGACTGGTTTTGACCCGGGACAGCAGTTGAGTGTAATTATGATCAGGTAGATGAGATAAGAGGCAGGACGGTGGAACCCCAGGCTCGGTGTTTACGGTGAAATACCCCCTGGGGGTCGTCCTGATTCTAGACCTGGGCTCCCCAACCCTCTTCCTGGAGGACGGTGGACCTACAGGCTCGGTGTTTACGGTGAAATACCCCCTGGGGGTCGTCCTGATTCTAGACCTGGGCTCCCCAACCCTCTTCCTGGAGGACGGTGGACCTACAGGCTCGGTGTTTACGGTGAAATACCCCTGGGGGTCGTCCTGATTCTAGACCTGGGCTCCCCAACCCTCTTCCTGGAGGACGGTGGACCTACAGGCTCGGTGTTTACGGTGAAATACCCCCTGGGGGTCGTCCTGATTCTAGACCTGGGCTCCCCAACCCTCTTCCTGGAGGACGGTGGACCTACAGGCTCGGTGTTTACGGTGAAATACCCCCTGGGGGTCGTCCTGATTCTAGACCTGGGCTCCCCAACCCTCTTCCTGGAGGACGGTGGACCTACAGGCTCGGTGTTTACGGTGAAATACCCCCTGGGGGTCGTCCTGATTCTAGACCTGGGCTCCCCAACCCTCTTCCTGGAGGACGGTGGATCTCCATGAAGAGGGTTAGACTGAACACCTACAGGACAGTAGATCTCCAGGAAGAGGGTTGGACTGAACACCTACAGGACAGTAGATCTCCAGGAAGAGGGTTGGACTGAACACCTACAGGACAGTAGATCTCCAGGAAGAGGGTTGGACTGAACACCTACAGGACAGTAGATCTCCAGGAAGAGGGTTAGACTGAACACCTACAGGACAGTAGATCTCCAGGAGGAGGGTTGGACTGAACACCTACAGGACAGTAGATCTCCAGGAAGAGGGTTGGACTGAACACCTACAGGACAGTAGATCTCCAGGAGGAGGGTTGGACTGAACACCTACAGGACAGTAGATCTCCAGGAAGAGGGTTGGACTGAACACCTACAGGAAGAGGGTTGGACTGAACACCTACAGGACAGTAGATCTCCAGGACGAGGGTCGGACTGAACACCTACAGGAAGAGGGTTGGACTAAAAACCTACAGGACAGTAGATCTCCAGGAAGAGGGTTGGACTGAAAACCTACAGGACAGTAGATCTCCAGGAAGAGGGTTGGACTGAACACCTACAGGACAGTAGATCTCCAGGAAGAGGGTTGGACTGATAACCTACAGGACAGTAGATCTCCAGGAAGAGGGTTGGACTGAACACCTACAGGACAGTAGATCTCCAGGAAGAGGGTTGGACTGAACACCTACAGGACGGTAGATCTCCATGAAGAGGGTTGGACTGAACACCTACAGGACTGTAGATCTCCAGGACGAGGGTCGGACTGAACACCTACAGGACAGTAGATCTCCAGGAAGAGGGTTGGACTGAACACCTACAGGACAGTAGATCTCCAGGAAGAGGGTTGGACTGAACACCTACAGGACAGTAGATCTCCAGGACGAGGGTCGGACTGAACACCTACAGGAAGAGGGTTGGACTAAAAACCTACAGGACAGTAGATCTCCAGGAAGAGGGTTGGGCTGTCCTGTTCTTGACAAACAGATCTTAATTTCTATGCTACAAACTCCAGAACTCAAGAGGTGATTTTAAACTTTTCAATTTAAGAGAACTAGCACAGAGAGAGAGAGATAAAACTTCAGCCAACATTTTGTCACTGTGGCTTATAGAGAAATGTGCCATGTGCTGAGAAGCCTGAAATACATTTAGATACGCTGAAATTAAGACAACGCAAAACCAAGACGCTCTTGATATCCCTGAGGAATGGGATGACACACACACTGAGTCACTCTCTAACACACACACACACACACACACTGAGTCACTCTCTAACACACACATACACACACACACACACACACACACACACACACTGAGTCACTCTCTAACACACACGTACACACACACACACACACACACACTGAGTCACACTCTAACACACACACACACTCTGTCACTCAAACACAAACTAAAGGAACCTGTATCCCATCCAACCTCTCTACTTCCCTGTACACACTTAACCAGTATCCCTTCTAACCTCTCTACTTCCCTGTACACACTTAACCAGTATCCCTTCTAACCTATCTACGGCCCTGTACACACTTAACCAGTATCCCTTCTAACCTCTCTACTTCCCTGTACACACTTAACCAGTATCCCTTCTAACCTCTATACGACCCTGTACACACTTAACCAGTATCCCTTCTAACCTCTCTACTTCCCTGTACACACTTAACCAGTATCCCTTCTAACCTCTCTACGACCCTGTACACACTTAACCAGTATCCATTCTAACCTCTCTACTACCCTGTACACACTTAACCAGTATCCCTTCTAACCTCTCTACGACCCTGTACACACTTAACCAGTATCCCTTCTAACCTCTCTACGACCCTGTACACACTTAACCAGTATCCCTTCTAACCTCTCTCCTGCCCTCTTAACCAGTATCCCTTCTATGCGCACTACACACTTAACCAGTATCCCTTCTAACCTCTCTACCACCCTGTACACACTTAACCAGTATCCCTTCTAACCTCTCTCCTACCCTCTTATCCAGTATCCCTTCTAACCTCTCTACCACTCTGTACCCTCTTATCCAGTATCCCTTCTAACCTCTCTACCACTCTGTACACACTTAACCTGTATCCCTTCTAACCTCTCTACCACTCTGTACACACTTAACCTGTATCCCTTCTAACCTCTCTACCACGCTGTACACACTTAACCTGTATCCCTTCTAACCTCTCTACCACTCTGTACACACTTAACCTGTATCCCTTCTAACCTCTCTACCACTCTGTACACACTTAATCTGTATCCCCTCTAACCTCTCTCCACTCCACTGGCAGAGTCTGTCTGAGTCCCAAATAGCAGCCTATTCCCTGGCCTATATAGTGCACTACTTTAGACTGGATCCCTTTGGGCATTAAAGTAGTGTGCTACGTAGGGAATAGGGTGCCATTTGGGACATGGTGCCCTTCTAGACATTAGCCATTACTTACTGCTTGGAACAGCTGTATTAAAACCACCTCTGCCAACCAATGCTGTGTTAACAGGGATGTTAGAGAGGAGTGGGAGAGAAATCAACCAGAGAGAGAGAGAGACGTTTGTCTGGAGAATCAACCATAGAGAGAGAGAGAGACGTCCGTCTGGATCAAGCCAGACTCACAGGCCATCTGTACTCAAAACACTAAAAGAGCTTCATAATTTTTTCCCAGAACAAAAGGTTTTGTGTCCCAAACACTACCCTATTCCCTCTGTAGTGCACTACTTTACACCACAGCCCTATGGGCCCTGATCAAATGGAGTGCCCTACATAGGGGGATAGGCTGAGAGAACGGCCATTTTGACTGCTCCTCTACTGCATCACACGGTGACCCGTGATGTCCAACAGCTTGTTTCTGAAGGTGACTTTAGGATGGTACAGGCCTGTGTCTGTCACAGTGAGGCCTGTGTCTGTCACAGTGAGGCCTGTGTTTGTCACAGTGAGGCCTGTGTCTGTCACAGTGAGGCCTGTGGCTCCCCCCCCTCCCACAAGGCTTGTGTTTGTCACAGTGAGGCCTGTGTTTGTCACAGTGAGGCCTGTGTCTGTCACAGTGAGGCCTGTGGCTCCCCCCCCTCCCACAAGGCTTGTGTTTGTCACAGTGAGGCCTGTGTTTGTCACAGTGAGGCTTGTGTCTGTCACAGTGACGCCTGTGTCTGTCACAGTGAGGCCTGTGCCCCCCCCTCCCACAAGGCCTGTGTCTGTCACAGTGAGGCCTGTGTCCCCCCCCTCCCACAAGGCTTGTGTCTGTCACAGTGAGGCCTGTGTCCCCCCCTCCCACAAGGCCTGTGTCTGTCACAGTGAGGCCTGTGCCCCCCCTCCCACAAGGCTTGTGTTTGTCACAGTGAGGCCTGTGTTTGTCACAGTGAGGCCTGTGTTTGTCACAGTGAGGCCTGTGTCTGTCACAGTGAGGCCTGTGCCCCCCCCTCCCACAAGGCTTGTGTCTGTCACAGTGAGGCCTGTGTCTGTCACAGTGAGGCCTGTGTCTGTCACAGTGAGGCCTGTGTCCCCCCCTCCCACAAGGCTTCTGTCTGTCACAGTGAGGCCTGTGTCCCCCCTCCCACAAGGCCTGTGTCTGTCACAGTGAGGCCTGTGGCTCTTCCCCCCCCTCCCCACAAGGCCTGTGTCTGTCACAGTGAGGCCTGTGCCCCCTCCCCCCCACAAGGCATGGGTCTTGATCTGTGGCTCCTCTCCTCCCAACAAGGCCTTTTGTTTAAGGCTGATTGTCTACTTCCTGCTTTCCCCTAATTGGGACGCTCAAAATGTCCGCCAGTCCACCCGTTATGGCATCGTTGACCTGAATGGAGATGTCCGTTCTACTCGTTCTGAGGCTGTTCTGTCAGCAGGATGTGTGTTGAGTGTTCTGGTCCAGTGGAGGTGGTGTGGTGAGGACAGAGGTGCATGCTGGGTGGAGACACAGGGAGCAGGGCTATGACTGAATCGTTTAACATTCATATATTCCCCTGTTTTACTCGCTCCCCACTGAGGCGAACGCTGGCAGACTGTTCAGCATCAATATACAGTGGAGACCAGGACACTGGTGGTTAGTTAGAGCCCCTACTGGCTGTAGACAGGACACTACTGGTTAGTTAGAGCCCCTACTAGCTGTAGACAGGATACTGCTGGTTAGTTAGAGCCCCTACTGGCTGTAGACAGGACACTACTGGTTAGTTAGAGCCCCTACTGGCTGTAGACAGGACACTGCTGGTTAGTTAGAGCCCCTACTGGCTGTGGACATGACACTGCTGGTTAGTTAGAGCCCCTACTAGCTGTAGACAGGACACTACTGGTTAGTTAGAGCCCCTACTGGCTGTAGACAGGACACTGCTGGTTAGTTAGAGCCCCTACTAGCTGTTGACAGGACACTACTGGTTAGTTAGAGCCCCTACTGGCTGTTGACAGGACACTACTGGTTAGTTAGAGCCCCTGCTAGCTGTAGACAGGACACTACTGGTTAGTTAGAGCCCCTACTGGCTGTAGACAGGACACTACTGGTTAGTTAGAGCCCCTACTAGCTGTAGACAGGACACTGCTGGTTAGTTAGAGCCCCTACTAGCTGTGGACAGGACACTGCTGGTTAGTTAGAGCCCCTGCTAGCTGTGGACAGGGCACTGGTGGTTAGTTAGAGCCCCTACTGGCTGTAGACAGGACACTGCTGGTTAGTTAGAGCCCCTACTGGCTGTAGACAGGACACTGCTGGTTAGTTAGAGCCCCTACTGGCTGTAGACAGGACACTGCTGGTTAGTTAGAGCCCCTACTAGCTGTAGACAGGACACTGCTGGTTAGTTAGAGCCCCTACTAGCTGTAGACAGGACACTGGTGGTTAGTTAGAGCCCCTGCTAGCTGTAGACAGGACACTGGTGGTTAGTTAGAGCCCCTACTAGCTGTAGACAGGACACTGCTGGTTAGTTAGAGCCCCTACTGGCTGTAGACAGGACACTGGTGGTTAGTTAGAGCCCCTGCTAGCTGTAGACAGGACACTGGTGGTTAGTTAGAGCCCCTACTAGCTGTAGACAGGACACTGCTGGTTAGTTAGAGCCCCTACTGGCTGTGGACAGGACACTGCTGGTTAGTTAGAGCCCCTACTAGCTGTAGACAGGACACTGCTGGTTAGTTAGAGCCCCTACTGGCTGTAGACAGGACACTGCTGGTTAGTTAGAGCCCCTACTAGCTGTGGACAGGACACTACAGGACACTGCTGGTTAGTTAGAGCCCCTACTGGCTGTAGACAGGACACTACAGGACACTGCTGGTTAGTTAGAGCCCCTACTGGCTGTAGACAGGACACTACTGGTTAGTTAGAGCCCCAGTCTCTACCTATAGAGAACAGTCTCTACCGATAGAGAACAGTCTCTACCGATAGAGAACAGTCTCTACCGACAGAGAACAGTCTCTACCGACAGAGAACAGTCTCTACCGACAGAGAACAGTCCCTACCGATAGAGAACAGTCTCTACCGATAGAGAACAGTCTTCTGTGGAGAATGGTGTTGTCTTAATGGAGTTAGATCAAAGCTGAATCAACAGAGAAGAAACACATGGGCAGAAGCTGCGGGGAGCTTTCGTCCTGTAAAACACCAAGTTCAGCGAACAGTCTGACCGTTATCCATTTTGTTCTCATTACTGTGCTGAAGGACACAGACATTAGAGATCTGTGTGTCCGTGTGTTTGTATCGTGGAGACTGTGAGGCGCCACTTGATTCCTGGGTCATTCTGTTTAAATTTAACGCAATTTAACTTACTTTATGGACACCTTTATTTTAAAAAACTGTTATTGACTTTAATGATAAAACCTGTTTACTGGGTCGTCCTTCCCTGTCGCCCTCCACCACCCAGCCACACTCTCTCACACACACACACACACACACACACACACACACACACACACACACACACACACACACACACCCACAGACACACCCAGCCCTGCCATGTAGGAGTAATGATTAGAGGGCTTCCGTGGGCTTGGCTCTCGCTCTGAAACACGAGGAGATGAGAGACGACCAGCGTGCAGCGTTAACATAGAGCCCAGCCCTGTCCTATGGAGATGTACATTCACATCGAAGAGGTAGTGGTTTTTCCTTCCGCCTCCCGGCTGCTGCTGCATGCTGGGCGATTGTAGCGGCTGTATGACAGATCTGTTGCGTTAACTCCCAGGGTAGGAGCGGGGAGCGGACAAATGTTTGTGGAGCGACAAATTAAACATCACGGCTTTATTTAACATTTCCTACACGGCTACAAAGGATGAACTATTAAGATGTCAAATAGAGGACTCAGCCAGGCGCTCTGCGCCTCACAGACTCGGAGAGAGAGGAGGCAGGCGCCCTGCGCCTCACAGACACAGGGAGAGAGAGAGAGAGGAGGCAGGCGCCCTGCACCACACAGACACAGAGAGAGAGAGAGAGAGGAGGCAGGCGCCCTGCGCCTCACAGACACAGGGAGAGAGAGAGAGAGGAGGCAGGCGCCCTGCACCACACAGACACAGAGAGAGAGAGAGAGAGGAGGCAGGCGCCCTGCGCCTCACAGACACAGGGAGAGAGAGAGAGAGGAGGCAGGCGCCCTGCGCCACACAGAGAGAGAGGAGGCAGGCGCCCTGCGCCTCACAGACACAGGGAGAGAGAGAGAGGAGGCAGGCGCCCTGCGCCTCACAGACACAGAGAGAGAGAGGAGGCAGGCGCCCTGCGCCTCACAGACACAGGGAGAGAGAGAGAGAGGAGGCAGGCGCCCTGCACCACACAGACACAGAGAGAGAGAGAGAGAGAGAGGAGGCAGGCGTCCTGCGCCTCACAGACACAGAGAGGGAGAGGAGGCAGGCGCCCTGCGACTCACAGACACAGAGAGAGAGGAGGCAGGCGCCCTGCGCCTCACAGACACAGAGAGGGAGAGGAGGCAGGCGCCCTGCGCCACACAGACACAGAGAGAGAGAGGAGGCAGGCGCCCTGCGCCACACAGACACAGAGAGAGAGGAGGCAGGCGCCCTGCACCACACAGACACAGAGAGAGAGAGGAGGCAGGCGCCCTGCGCCTCACAGACACAGAGGGGGAGAGGAGGCAGGCGCCCTGCGCCACACAGACACAGAGAGGGAGAGGAGGCAGGCGCCCTGCGCCTCACAGACACAGAGAGAGGAGGCAGGCACCCTGCGCCTCACAGACACAGAGAGAGAGGAGGCAGGCGCCCTGCACCACACAGACACAGAGAGAGAGGAGGCAGGCGCCCTGCGCCTCACAGACACAGAGAGAGAGAGGAGGCAGGCGCCCTGCACCTCACAGACACAGAGAGAGAGAGGAGGCAGGCGCCCTGCACCACACAGACACAGAGAGAGAGGAGGCAGGTGCCTCACAGACACAGAGAGAGAGAGGAGGCAGGCGCCCTGCACCACACAGACACAGAGAGAGAGAGGAGGCAGGCGCCCTGCACCACACAGAGAGAGAGGAGGCAGGTGCCTCACAGACACAGAGAGAGAGAGGAGGCAGGCACCCTGCACCACACAGACACAGAGAGAGAGGAGGCAGGCGCCCTGCGCCACACAGACACAGAGAGAGAGGAGGCAGGTGCCTCACAGACACAGAGAGAGAGAGGAGGCAGGCGCCCTGCACCACACAGACACAGAGAGAGAGAGGAGGCAGGCGCCCTGCACCACACAGAGAGAGAGGAGGCAGGTGCCTCACAGACACAGAGAGAGAGAGGAGGCAGGCGCCCTGCACCACACAGACACAGAGAGAGAGGAGGCAGGCGCCCTGCGCCACACAGACACAGAGAGAGAGAGGAGGCAGGCGCCCTGCGCCACACAGACACAGAGAGGGAGAGGAGGCAGGCGCCCTGCGCCACACAGACACAGAGAGGGAGAGGAGGCAGGCGCCCTGCACCTCACAGGCACAGAGAGAGAGGAGGCAGGCGCCCTGCGCCACACAGAAACAGAGAGGGAGAGGAGGCAGGCGCCCTGCACCACACAGACACAGAGAGAGAGAGGAGGCAGGCGCCCTGCGCCTCACAGACACAGAGAGAGGGAGAGGAGGCAGGCGCCCTGCACCTCACAGACACAGAGAGAGAGGAGGCAGGCGCCCTGCACCTCACAGACACAGAGAGAGAGAGGAGGCAGGCGCCCTGCGCCTCACAGACACAGAGAGAGAGGAGGCAGGCGCCCTGCACCACACAGACACAGAGAGAGAGAGGAGGCAGGCGCCCTGCACCTCACAGACACAGAGAGAGAGAGGAGGCAGGCGCCCTGCACCACACAGACACAGAGAGAGAGAGGAGGCAGGCGCCCTGCACCACACAGCGCTGTTCCCAGGTCAGTGATGTCAGACGCTGTTCCCAGGTCAGTGATGTCAGACGCTGTTCCCAGGTCAGTGACGTCAGACGCTGTTCCCAGGTCAGTGATGTCAGACGCTGTTCCCAGGTCAGTGATGTCAGACGCTGTTCCCAGGTCAGTGATGTCAGACGCTGTTCCCAGGTCAGTGATGTCAGACGCTGTTCCCAGGTCAGTGATGTCAGACGCTGTTCCCAGGTCAGTGATGTCAGACGCTGTTCCCAGGTCAGTGATGTCAGACGCTGTTCCCAGGTCAGTGATGTCAGACGCTGTTCCCAGGTCAGTGATGTCAGACGCTGTTCCCAGGTCAGTGATGTCAGACGCTGTTCCCAGGTCAGTGATGTCAGACGCTGTTCCCAGGTCAGTGATGTCAGACGCTGTTCCCGGGTCAGTGATGTCAGACGCTGTTCCCGGGTCAGTGATGTCAGACGCTGTTCCCGGGTCAGTGATGTCAGACGCTGTTCCCAGGTCAGTGATGTCAGACGCTGTTCCCAGGTCAGTGATGTCAGACGCTGTTCCCGGGTCAGTGATGTCAGACGCTGTTCCCAGGTCAGTGATGTCAGACGCTGCTCCCAGGTCAGTGATGTCAGACGCTGTTCCCAGGTCAGTGATGTCAGACGCTGCTCCCAGGTCAGTGATGTCAGACGCTGTTCCCAGGTCAGTAATGTCAGACGCTGTTCCCAGGTCAGTGATGTCAGACGCTGTTCCCAGGTCAGTGATGTCAGACGCTGTTCCCAGGTCAGCGATGTCAGACGCTGTTCCCAGGTCAGCGACGTCAGACGCTGCTCCCAGGTCAGTGACGTCAGACGCTGTTCCCAGGTCAGTGATGTCAGACGCTGTTCCCAGGTCAGTGATGTCAGACGCTGTTCCCAGGTCAGACGCTGTTCCCAGGTCAGTGATGTCAGACGCTGTTCCCAGGTCAGTGATGTCAGACGCTGTTCCCAGGTCAGACGCTGTTCCCAGGTCAGTGATGTCAGACGCTGTTCCCAGGTCAGTGATGTCAGACGCTGTTCCCAGGTCAGTGATGTCAGACGCTGTTCCCAGGTCAGTGATGTCAGACGCTGTTCCCAGGTCAGTGATGTCAGACGCTGTTCCCAGGTCAGTGATGTCAGACGCTGTTCCCAGGTCAGTAACGTCAGACGCTGTTCCCAGGTCAGTGACGTCAGACGCTGTTCCCAGGTCAGTGATGTCAGACGCTGTTCCCAGGTCAGTGATGTCAGACGCTGTTCCCAGGTCAGTGATGTCAGACGCTGTTCCCAGGTCAGTGATGTCAGATGCTGTTCCCAGGTCAGTGATGTCAGATGCTGTTCCCAGGTCAGTGATGTCAGACGCTGTTCCCAGGTCAGTGATGTCAGACGCTGTTCCCAGGTCAGTGATGTCAGACGCTGTTCCCAGGTCAGTGATGTCAGACGCTGTTCCCAGGTCAGTGATGTCAGACGCTGTTCCCAGGTCAGTGATGTCAGACGCTGTTCCCAGGTCAGTGATGTCAGACGCTGTTCCCAGGTCAGTGATGTCAGACGCTGTTCCCAGGTCAGTGATGTCAGACGCTGTTCCCAGGTCAGTGATGTCAGACGCTGTTCCCAGGTCAGTGATGTCAGACGCTGTTCCCAGGTCAGTGATGTCAGACGCTGTTCCCAGGTCAGTGATGTCAGACGCTGTTCCCAGGTCAGTGATGTCAGACGCTGTTCCCAGGTCAGTGATGTCAGACGCTGTTCCCAGGTCAGTGATGTCAGACGCTGTTCCCAGGTCAGTGATGTCAGACGCTGTTCCCAGGTCAGTGATGTCAGACGCTGTTCCCAGGTCAGTGATGTCAGACGCTGTTCCCAGGTCAGTGATGTCAGACGCTGTTCCCAGGTCAGTGATGTCAGACGCTGTTCCCAGGTCAGTGATGTCAGACGCTGTTCCCAGGTCAGTGATGTCAGACGCTGTTCCCAGGTCAGTGATGTCAGACGCTGTTCCCAGGTCAGTGATGTCAGACGCTGTTCCCAGGTCAGTGATGTCAGACGCTGTTCCCAGGTCAGTGATGTCAGACACTGTTCCCAGGTCAGTAATGTCAGACGCTGCTCCCAGGTCAGTGATGTCAGACGCTGTTCCCAGGTCAGTGATGTCAGACGCTGTTCCCAGGTCAGTGATGTCAGACGCTGTTCCCAGGTCAGTGATGTCAGACGCTGTTCCCGGGTCAGTGATGTCAGACGCTGTTCCCAGGTCAGTGATGTCAGACGCTGTTCCCAGGTCAGTGATGTCAGATGCTGTTCCCAGGTCAGTGATGTCAGACGCTGCTCCCAGATCAGATCTAGTTCTGCTGTACCTTCTACACGCCGGCTCGCATCATGTATAAATATATTCATGTCTTCATTTTGAAGACAAAAGGAGAAGCAAAAGGCTTTTGTACACACCTCTTTAGCGATAAGTCTCCTGTCACAGGTGCGTTCTGGGTAAATAGAGAGAGAAGCAGGCAGAAATGGAGCAGACATCAAAGCGTTGTTGAGCTGTGATACCTTCAAAGACTTAGATTAGAGCTCTTCTTCTCTCGCCTCTCCAATCCTCTCTCCACCTCTCCCCTCCTCTCATCTCTCCCTCTCATCTTCGCTCCCCTCTCCTCTCTCTACCTCTCATCTCCCCTCTCTCTCCCTCTCCAATACTCTCTCCCCCTCATCTCCCTTTCCTCTTCTCTCTCCACCTCTCATCTCCCCTCCTCTCATCTCCTCTCCCTCTCCAATCCTCTCCACCCCTCATCTCCCTCTCCTCTTTCCCTCTCCTCTCTCCACCTCTCATCTCCCCTCCTCTCCCTCTCCAATATTCTCTCCCCCTCATCTCCCTCTCCTCTTTCCCTCTCCTCTCTCCACCTCTCATCTCCCCTCCTCTCCCTCTCCAATATTCTCTCCCCCTCATCTCCCTCTCCTCTTTCCCTCTCCTCTCTCCACCTCTCATCTCCCCTCCTCTCCCTCTCATCTCCCCTCCTCTCCTCTCCCTCTCATCTCCCTCTCCTTTCCCCTCCCTCTCCCCTTCTCTTCTGAAGTCCTGCTATATCTCTCCAGCTAATCTACTGCATCTACCTCTGCTCACAGCAATTAGTTTGAATCATATTCCTCATTTCAGCTGTGTTTTGTACCCCAACTACCCTGCCAAGAAGGCTGGCTGACATGCCTGTGATCTCCTGTGTCTATTTATATATTTATACATATTTGATGATTTCTACTCTCTCTCTCAATCTACTATATCTCTCTCTCAATCTACTCTCTCTCTCTCAATCTACTCTCTCTTTCTCTCTCATTCTATTGTCATTCTTTCTCTATCTCTCTTTTAGTCTCTCTCTCTCTCGCTCTCTCCTATTCTCATTCTCTCAATTTATTTATTTCTATAAAGCAGTCCCCTCTCTCTCTCTTTCTCTCTCTCTCTCTCTCTCTGTCGTTCTCTATAAAGCGATCCTCTCTCTGTCTCCCTCTTCGCTGGTGCGCCAGTCTCTGAGTGGTGTGTAAAAATTGGATGCTTTGTACTCACAAATAATCCTGAGATATAGATGTTTGTTTCCCCTCCCTCCCTCCCTCCCTCCCTCCCTCCCTCCCTCCCTCCCTCCCTCCCTCTCTCTCTCTGGGGGCTGAGAATTGTTGGTTTTTAAAAGCTAATGTTGTTTAATGTTCTCAGCAGAAGTGTGAAAAAACGAACAGGCAAGACACTGTGTGTTATTTAGGTTACTGTTGTTTGCTGCTGTTCTCTGTTGGTTGGTGGGAGTGATGGAATACAGTAGTGTGTGTTGGTGGTGGGAGTGATGGAATACAGTAGTGTGTGTTGGTGGTGGGAGTGGTGGAATACAGTAGTGTGTTGGTGGTGGGAGTGATGGAATACAGTAGTGTGTTGGTAGGTGGGAGTGATGGAATACAGTAGTGTGTTGGTAGGTGGGAGTGATGGAATACAGTAGTGTGTTGGTAGGTGGGAGTGATGGAATACAGTAGTGTGTTGGTAGGTGGGAGTGGTGGAATACAGTAGTGTGTTGGTAGGTGGGAGTGATGGAATACAGTAGTGTGTTGGTAGGTGGGAGTGGTGGAATACAGTAGTGTGTGTTGTTGGTGGGAGTGGTGGAATACAGTAGTGTGTATTGGTAGGTGGGAGTGATGGATTACAGTAGTGTGTTGGTAGGTGGGAGTGATGGAATACAGTAGTGTGTGTTGTTTGGTGGGAGTGATGGAATACAGTAGTGTGTGTTGTTTGGTGGGAGTGATGGAATACAGTAGTGTGTGTTGGTAGGTGGGAGTGATGGAATACAGTAGTGTGTGTTGTTTGGTGGGAGTGATGGAATACAGTAGTGTGTGTTGGTAGGTAGGAGTGATGGAATACAGTAGTGTGTGTTGGTAGGTGGGAGTGATGGAATACAGTAGTGTGTTGGTAGGTGGGAGTGATGGAATACAGTAGTGTGTGGTGGTAGGTGGGAGTGATGGAATATAGTAGTGTGTGTTGGTAGGTGGGTGTGGTGGAATACAGTAGTGTGTTGGTAGGTGGGAGTGATGGAATACAGTAGTGTGTGTTGTTTGGTGGGAGTGATGGAATACAGTAGTGTGTGTTGTTTGGTGGGAGTGATGGAATACAGTAGTGTGTGTTATTTAGGTTACTGTTGTTTGCTGCTGTTCTCTGTTGGTTGGTGGGAGTGGTGGAATACAGTAGTGTGTGTTGGTGGTGGGAGTGATGGAATACAGTAGTGTGTGTTATTTAGGTTACTGTTGTTTGCTGCTGTTCTCTGTTGGTTGGTGGGAGTGATGGAATACAGTAGTGTGTGTTATTTAGGTTACTGTTGTTTGCTCCTGTTCTCTGTTGGTTGGTGGGAGTGATGGAATACAGTAGTGTGTTGGTGGTGGGAGTGATGGAATACAGTAGTGTGTTGGTGGTGGGAGTGATGGAATACAGTAGTGTGTTGGTGGTGGGAGTGATGGAATACAGTAGTGTGTTGGTGGTGGGAGTGATGGAATACACTAGTGTGTTGGTGGTGGGAGTGATGGAATACAGTAGTGTGTGTTGGTAGGTGGGAGTGATGGAATACAGTAGTGTGTGTTGGTAGGTGGGAGTGATGGAATACAGTAGTGTGTTGATGGTGGGAGTGATGGAATACAGTAGTGTGTGTTGGTAGGTGGGTGTGGTGGAATACAGTAGTGTGTTGGTAGGTGGGAGTGATGGAATACAGTAGTGTGTGTTGTTTGGTGGGAGTGATGGAATACAGTAGTGTGTGTTGTTTGGTGGGAGTGATGGAATACAGTAGTGTGTGTTATTTAGGTTACTGTTGTTTGCTGCTGTTCTCTGTTGGTTGGTGGGAGTGGTGGAATACAGTAGTGTGTGTTGGTGGTGGGAGTGATGGAATACAGTAGTGTGTGTTATTTAGGTTACTGTTGTTTGCTGCTGTTCTCTGTTGGTGGTGGGAGTGATGGAATACAGTACTGTGTGTTATTTAGGTTACTGTTGTTTGCTGCTGTTCTCTGTTGGTTGGTGGGAGTGATGGAATACAGTAGTGTGTGTTATTTAGGTTACTGTTGTTTGCTGCTGTTCTCTGTTGGTTGGTGGGAGTGATGGAATACAGTAGTGTGTTGGTGGTGGGAGTGATGGAATACAGTAGTGTGTTGGTGGTGGGAGTGATGGAATACAGTAGTGTGTTGGTGGTGGGAGTGATGGAATACAGTAGTGTGTTGGTGGTGGGAGTGATGGAATACAGTAGTGTGTTGGTGGTGGGAGTGATGGAATACACTAGTGTGTTGGTGGTGGGAGTGATGGAATACAGTAGTGTGTGTTGGTAGGTGGGAGTGATGGAATACAGTAGTGTGTTGGTGGTGGGAGTGATGGAATATAGTAGTGTGTGTTGGTAGGTGGGAGTGATGGAATACAGTAGTGTGTGTTGGTGGTGGGAGTGATAGAATACAGTAGTGTGTGTTGGTAGGTGGGAGTGATAGAATACAGTAGTGTGTTGGTGGTGGGAGTGATGGAATACAGTAGTGTGTTGGTAGGTGGGAGTGATAGAATACAGTAGTGTGTGTTGGTGGTGGGTGTGATGGAATACAGTAGTGTGTTGGTGGTGGGAGTGATGGAATACAGTAGTGTGTGTTGGTAGGTGGGAGTGATGGAATACAGTAGTGTGTTGGTGGTGGGAGTGATGGAATGCAGTAGTGTGTTGGTGGTGGGAGTGATGGAATACACTAGTGTGTTGGTGGTGGGAGTGATGGAATACACTAGTGTGTTGGTGGTGGGAGTGATGGAATACAGTAGTGTGTGTTGGTAGGTGGGAGTGATGAAATACAGTAGTGTGTTGATGGTGGGAGTGATGGAATACAGTAGTGTGTGTTGGTAGGTGGGAGTGATGGAATACAGTAGTGTGTTGGTGGTGGGAGTGATGGAATACAGTAGTGTGTTGGTAGGTGGGAGTGATGGAATACAGTAGTGTGTTGGTAGGTGGGAGTGGTGGAATACAGTAGTGTTGGTGGTGGGAGTGATGGAATACAGTAGTGTGTTGGTGGTGGGAGTGGTGGAATACAGTAGTGTGTTGGTGGTGGGAGTGATGGAATACAGTAGTGTGTGTTGGTAGGTGGGAGTGGTGGAATACAGTAGTGTGTTGGTAGGTGGGAGTGATGGAATACAGTAGTGTGTTGATGGTGGGAGTGATGGAATACAGTAGTGTGTTGGTAGATGTGAGTGATGGAATACAGTAGTGCGTTGGTAGGTGGGAGTGATGGAATACAGTAGTGTGTTGGTAGGTGGGAGTGATGGAATACAGTAGTGTGTGTTGGTAGGTGGGAGTGATGGAATACAGTAGTGTGTTGGTAGGTGGGAGTGATGGAATACAGTAGTGTGTGTTGGTGGTGGGAGTGATGGAATACAGTAGTGTGTGTTGGTGGTGGGAGTGATGGAATACAGTAGTGCGTGTTGGTGGTGGGAGTGATGGAATACAGTAGTGTGTTGGTGGTGGGAGTGATGGAATACAGTAGTGTGTTGGTGGTGGAATACAGTAGTGTGTTGGTGGTGGGAGTGATGGAATACAGTAGTGTGTGTTGGTAGGTGGGAGTGATGGAATACAGTAGTGTGTGTTGGTAGGTGGGAGTGGTGGAATACAGTAGTGTGTTGGTAGGTGGGAGTGATGGAATACAGTAGTGTGTGTTGGTAGGTGGGAGTGGTGGAATACAGTAGTGTGTGTTGGTAGGTGGGAGTGATGGAATACAGTAGTGTGTTGGTAGGTGGGAGTGATGGAATACAGTAGTGTGTGTTGGTAGGTCGGAGTGATGGAATACAGTAGTGTGTGTTGGTAGGTGGGAGTGGTGGAATACAGTAGTGTGTTGGTAGGTGGGAGTGGTGGAATACAGTAGTGTGTTGGTAGGTGGGAGTGATGGAATACAGTAGTGTGTGTTGGTAGGTAGGAGTGATGGAATACAGTAGTGTGTGTTGGTAGGTGGGAATGTCTGGAATACAGTAGTGTGTTGGTAGGTGGAGTGATGGAATACAGTAGTGTGTGTTGGTAGGTGGGAGTGATGGAATACAGTAGTGTGTGTTGGTAGGTGGGAGTGATGGATTACAGTAGTGTGTTGGTAGGTGGGAGTGATGGAATACAGTAGTGTGTGTTGGTAGGTGGGAGTGATGGAATACAGTAGTGTGTTGTTGGTGGGAGTGATGGAATACAGTAGTGTGTGTTGGTAGGTGGGAGTGATGGAATACAGTAGTGTGTTGGTGGTGGGAGTGATGGAATACAGTAGTGTGTGTTGGTAGGTAGGAGTGATGGAATACAGTAGTGTGTTGGTGGTGGGAGTGATGGAATACAGTAGTGTGTGTTGGTAGGTGGGAGTGATGGAATACAGTAGTGTGTTGCTGGTGGGAGTGATGGAATACAGTAGTGTGTGTTGGTAGGTGGGAGTGATGGAATACAGTAGTGTGTTGGTAGGTGGGAGTGATGGAATACAGTAGTGTGTGTTGGTAGGTGGGAGTGTCTGGAATACAGTAGTGTGTGTTGGTGAGTGGGAGTGTCTGGATGGTCCAGAGAGGTGAGAATTGCAGTGTTGTCGCCAATTATAAAATACTATAAAATACTTTTTGGAGGTGGGGGAACCAAAATTTAAGAGAACTGATTATTAACAAATGTTTTTAGAGAAATATAATTAGAAAAATAAAATGTTATTGTGTAAATGTAGTTATCGGTCATCTTATTTTTATTTATTTTTAACATTTTTTTTATAAAAGATAAAAATGTAATGAATATAATGTTATTTGTTGATGTGAAGATCTAAATTGACACATTTTAAAGGTTGTTGTCACTGTTTGAAACAAATGGGTTCTGATTAAGGATGAGAGAAGAAGAGGTGGAAGAACTACGGGTGGATAACGGGCTGTTTTCAGACCTCACCCATAGCAGGAGGAGAACAGAGCAGGCCGAGACAGAAAGGGAAGTAGGCCAGGCCAGCTGGAGGGTTTGTGGCTGCTGAAGGGATAGATGGAGGAAGGGAGGGATGAAAGGCCCAGAATCCTTTGGGTCTACTGTGCACTGGACACGATCTCTAGGGGGGGGGGGGTAGGCTCCTACATGGAGTTATGGAGACCAGCGGCAGGCAAAGGGAGGCATGGAGGGAGTGAGGAACGAGGGAGATGGGATCGATGGATGGATGAAGGTAACCCCCGAGGGGCGATGGAGAGGAGAGAGGAGTGAATGGATGGTAACCCCCTAGGGGCGATGGAGGGGAGAGAGAAATAGATGGATGGTATCCCTCTAGGGGCGATGGAGAGAGGAAAAGATGGATGGTATCCCTCTAGGGGCGATGGAGAGGAGAGAGGAGTGGATGGATTGTATCCCTCTAGGGGCGATGGAGAGGAGAGAGGAATAGATGGATGGTATCCCTCTAGGGGTGATGGAGAGGAGAGAGGAATAGATGGATGGTATCCCTCTAGGGGCGATGGAGAGAGGAAAAGATGGATGGTATCCCTCTAGGGGCGATGGAGAGGAGAGAGGAATGGATGGATGGTATCCCTCTACGGGCGATGGAGAGGAGAGAGGAATAGATGGATGGTATCCCTCTACGGGTGATGGAGAGAGGAATGGATGGATGGTATCCCTCTAGGGGCGATGGAGAGGAGAGAGGAATGGATGGATGGTAACCCTCTAGGGGCGCTGGAGAGAGGAGTGGATGGATGGTAACCCTCTAGGGGCGCTGGAGAGAGGAGTGGATGGATGGTAACCCTCTAGGGGCGATGGAGAGAGGAATGGATGGATGGTATCCCTCTAGGGGTGATGGAGAGAGGAAAAGATGGATGGTAACCCTCTAGGGGCGATGGAGAGGAGAGAGGAGTGGAAGGATGGTATCCCTCTAGGGGTGATGGAGAGGAGTGGAAGGATGGTATCCCTCTAGGGGCGATGGAGAGAGGAGTGGATGGATGGTATCCCTCTAGGGGTGATGGAGAGAGGAATAGATGGATGGTAACCCTCTAGGGGCGATGTAGAGAGGAGTGGATGGATGGTATCCCTCTAGGGGTGATGGAGAGGAGTGGATGGATGGTATCCCTCTAGGGGCGATGGAGAGAGGAAAAGATGGATGGTATCCCTCTAGGGGCGATGGAGAGAGGAGTGGATGGATGGTATCCCTCTAGGGGTGATGGAGAGAGGAAAAGATGGATGGTAACCCTCTAGGGGCGATGGAGAGGAGAGAGGAGTGGAAGGATGGTATCCCTCTAGGGGTGATGGAGAGGAGTGGAAGGATGGTATCCCTCTAGGGGCGATGGAGAGAGGAGTGGATGGATGGTATCCCTCTAGGGGTGATGGAGAGAGGAATAGATGGATGGTAACCCTCTAGGGGCGATGTAGAGAGGAGTGGATGGATGGTATCCCTCTAGGGGTGATGGAGAGGAGTGGATGGATGGTATCCCTCTAGGGGCGATGGAGAGAAGAAAAGATGGATGGTATCCCTCTAGGGGCGATGGAGAGAGGAGTGGAAGGATGGTATCCCTCTAGGGGCGATGGAGAGGAGTGGATGGATGGTACCCCTCTAGGGGCGATGGAGAGAGGAGTGGATGGATGGTAACCCTCTAGGGGTGATGGAGAGGAGTGGATGGATGGTAACCCTCTAGGGGTGATGGAGAGAGGAGTGGATGGATGGTAACCCTCTAGGGGCGATGGAGAGAGGAGTGGATGGATGGTAACCCTCTAGGGGTGATGGAGAGGAGTGGATGGATGGTATCCCTCTAGGGGTGATGGAGAGAGGAGTGGATGGATGGTATCCCTCTAGGGGTGATGGAGAGAGGAGTGGATGGATGGTATCCCTCTAGGGGTGATGGAGAGAGGAGTGGATGGATGGTATCCCTCTAGGGGTGATGGAGGGAGGAGTGGATGGATGGTAACCCTCTAGGGGTGATGGAGAGGAGTGGATGGATGGTATCCCTCTAATTGCGATGGAGAGAGGAGTGGATGGATGGTATCCCTCTAGGGGTGATGGAGAGGAGTGGATGGATGGTATCCCTCTAGGGGCGATGGAGAGAGGAGTGGATGGATGTTAACCCTCTAGGGGTGATGGAGGGAGGAGTGGAAGGATGGTATCCCTCTAGGGGTGATGGAGGGAGGAGTGGATGGATGGTATCCCTCTAGGGGTGATGGAGAGGAGTGGAAGGATGGTATCCCTCTAGGGGTGATGGAGAGGAGTGGATGGATGGTAACCCTCTAGGGGCGATGGAGAGGAGTGGATGGATGGTATCCCTCTAGAGGTGATGGAGAGGAGAGAGGAGTGGATGGATGGTATCCCTCTAGGGGTGATGGAGAGGAGAGTGGATGGATGGTATCCCTCTAGGGGCGATGGAGAGAGGAGTGGATGGATGATAACCCTCTAGGGGTGATGGAGAGGAGTGGATGGATGGTATCCCTCTAGGGGTGATGGAGAGGAGAGAGGAGTGGATGGATGGTAACCCTCTAGGGGTGATGGAGGGAGGAGTGGAAGGATGGTATCCCTCTAGGGGTGATGGAGAGGAGAGAGGAGTGGATGGATGGTAACCCTCTAGGGGTGATGGAGGGAGGAGTGGAAGGATGGTATCCCTCTAGGGGTGATGGAGAGGAGAGAGGAGTGGATGGATGGTAACCCTCTAGGGGTGATGGAGGGAGGAGTGGATGGATGGTAACCCTCTAGGGGCGATGGAGAGGAGTGGATGGATGGTAACCCTCTAGGGGTGATGGAGAGGAGTGGATGGATGGTAACCCTCTAGGGGTGATGGAGAGGAGTGGAAGGATGGTAACCCTCTAGGGGTGATGGAGAGGAGTGGAAGGATGGTATCCCCACAGATAGTTGTATCAGTCTGTCAGCTGTACCTTCCTTCAATGTTAACTACATCAGCTCGTTGTATCAGTGAGTCTGAGAATATGTGAGAAAGATGAATCGGTCTGAATATAGAATGTGAATATAGAATGTGAATATAGAATGTGTGTGGAAGTGTACAGACAATCACATGCATTTCCTACTGACTTGTAGCGTCCCAATATTACCCTGGAATAGAATAGAATAGAATCTCTCTGATGCTGCTACTGCTTTCATCCCAGATTGACCTTTGACATTTTACCAAGCCGATACGGGGCACAATGATATTCAGAATGACTTCCTTCCTGAATCTGATCAGACAGACAGGAGAAAGAAGAAGAGAAGGACTTCCTGTATCTGTTCAGACAGACAGGAGAAAGAAGAAGAGAAGGACTTCCTGTATCTGTTCAGACAGGAGAAAGAAGAAGAGAAGGACTTCCTGTATCTGTTCAGACAGGAGAAAGAAGAAGAGAAGGACTTCCTGTATCTGTTCAGACAGGAGAAAGAAGAAGAGAAGGACTTCCTGTATCTGTTCAGACAGGAGAAAGAAGAAGAAAAGGACTTCCTGTATCTGTTCAGACAGACAGGAGAAAGAAGAAGAGAAGGACTTCCTGTATCTGTTCAGACAGGAGAAAGAAGAAGAAAAGGACTTCCTGTATCTGTTCAGACAGGAGAAAGAAGAAGAGAAGGACTTCCTGTATCTGTTCAGACAGGAGAAAGAAGAAGAAAAGGACTTCCTGTATCTGTTCAGACAGGAGAAAGAAGAAGAGAAGGACTTCCTGTATCTGTTCAGACAGACAGGAGAAAGAAGAAGAGAAGGACTTCCTGTATCTGTTCAGACAGACAGGAGAAAGAAGAAGAAAAGGACTTCCTGTATCTGTTCAGACAGACAGGAGAAAGAAGAAGAGAAGGACTTCCTGTATCTGTTCAGACAGACAGGAGAAAGAAGAAGAGAAGGACTTCCTGTATCTGTTCAGACAGACAGGAGAAAGAAGAAGAGAAGGACTTCCTGTATCTGTTCAGACAGACAGGAGAAAGAAGAAGAGAAGGACTTCCTGTATCTGTTCAGACAGACAGGAGAAAGAAGAAGAGAAGGACTTCCTGTATCTGTTCAGACAGACAGGAGAAAGAAGAAGAGAAGGACTTCCTGTATCTGTTCAGACAGACAGGAGAAAGAAGAAGAGAAGGACTTCCTGTATCTGTTCAGACAGACAGGAGAAAGAAGAAGAGAAGGACTTCCTGTATCTGTTCAGACAGACAGGAGAAAGAAGAAGAGAAGGACTTCCTGTATCTGTTCAGACAGACAGGAGAAAAAAAAGATGAAGGTCACCTGTGAACATAATTAGTCTCTCTCCTTTCTCCATCCTCCCCCTCTCTCCCCCTCTCTCCTTTCTCCATCCTCCCCCTCACTCCCCCCTCTCCTTTCTCCATCCTCCCCCTCTCCTTTCTCCATCCTCCCCCCCTCTCCTTTCTCCATCCTCCCCCCTCTCCTTTCTCCATCCTCCCCCTCTCTCCTTTCTCCATCCTCCCCCCCTCTCCTTTCTCCATCCTCCCCCTCTCCTTTCTCCATCCTCCCCCTCTCCTTTCTCCATCCTCCCCTCTCCTTTCTCCATCCTCCCCCCTCTCCTTTCTCCATCCTCCCCCCCTCTCCTTTCTCCATCCTCCCCCCTCTCCTTTCTCCATCCTCCCCCTCTCCTTTCTCCATCCTCCCCCTCTCTCCTTTCTCCATCCTCCCCTCTCTCCTTTCTCCATCCTCCCCTCTCCTTTCTCCATCCTCCCCCTCTCCTTTCTCCATCCCTCCCCCTCTCCTTTCTCCATCCTCCCCCTCTCCTTTCTCCATCCTCCCCCCTCTCCTTTCTCCATCCTCCCCCTCTCCTTTCTCCATCCTCCCCCTCTCTCCTTTCTCCATCCTCCCCCTCTCTCCTTTCTCCATCCTCCCCCTCTCCTTTCTCCATCCTCCCCCTCTCCTTTCTCCATCCTCCCCCCCTCTCCTTTCTCCATCCTCCCCCTCTCCTTTCTCCATCCTCCCCTCTCCTTTCTCCATCCTCCCCCTCTCCTTTCTCCATCCTCCCCCTCTCCTTTCTCCATCCTCCCCCTCTCTCCTTTCTCCATCCTCCCCTCTCTCCTTTCTCCATCCTCCCCCTCTCCTTTCTCCATCCTCCCCCTCTCCTTTCTCCATCCTCCCCCTCTCCTTTCTCCATCCTCCCCCCTCTCCTTTCTCCATCCTCCCCCTCTCCTTTCTCCATCCTCCCCCCTCTCCTTTCTCCATCCTCCCCCCTCTCCTTTCTCCATCCTCCCCCCTCTCCTTTCTCCATCCTCCCCCCCCTCTCCTTTCTCCATCCTCCCCCCTCTCCTTTCTCCATCCTCCCCCTCTCTCCTTTCTCCATCCTCCCCCTCTCTCCTTTCTCCATCCTCCCCTCTCCTTTCTCCCCCTCTCCTTTCTCCATCCTCCCCCTCTCTCCTTTCTCCATCCTCCCCCTCTCTCCTTTCTCCATCCTCCCCCCTCTCCTTTCTCCATCCTCCCCCTCTCTCCTTTCTCCATATATATATATATATATATATATATATATATATATATATATATATATATATATATATATCCCATTTAGCAGACGCTTTTGTCCAAAGCGACTTACAAGTCGGCTGGGGCCACTACTTTTACATATGGGTGGTCCTAGCGGGAATCGAACCCACGACGCTTGGCGTTGCAAGTGCCATGCTCTACCGACTGAGCCACACAGGACCCCATCCCATCTCCTTTCTCCATCCTACCCCTCTCTCCTTTCTCCATCCTACCCCTCTCTCCTTTCTCCATCCTACCCCTCTCTCCTTTCTCCATCCTACCCCTCTCTCCTTTCTCCATCCTCCCCCTCTCTCCTTTCTCCATCCTACCCCTCTCTCCTTTCTCCATCCTCCCCCTCTCTCCTTTCTCCATCCTCCCCCTCTCTCCTTTCTCCATCCTACCCCCTCTCCTTTCTCCATCCTACCCCTCTCTCCTTTCTCCATCCTCCCCCTCTCTCCTTTCTCCATCCTACCCCTCTCTCCTTTCTCCATCCTACCCCTCTCTCCTTTCTCCATCCTACCCCTCTCTCCTTTCTCCATCCTCCCTCTCTCTCCTTTCTCCATCCTCCCCCTCTCTCCTTTCTCCATCCTCCCCCTCTCTCCTTTCTCCATCCTCCCCCCTCTCCTATCTCCATCCTACCCCTCTCTCCTTTCTCCATCCTCCCTCTCTCCTTTCTCCATCCTCCCTCTCTCTCCTTTCTCCATCCTCCCCCTCTCTCCTTTCTCCATCCCCCCCCCCCCCTCTCTCTCTCTTTGGCCGTTGCTCATCAGGACAGAGACATCCCAGCCTCCCAGTCCCTGACCTCTCCAGATATGTCACAAACAGGTCTCCTTACCTTGTGTTTTGTTCTGCGGTGACAGCTCCCATGTGTTTTGTTCAGTGTTGACAGCTCCCATGTGTTTTTCATGCACAAGGTAGCGTGACATGTGGCTGGTGAACGCTCTCTAACGTTACTGGAGATGGCGTTGTCGTTGTTATCGGCCGTTCTTCTCCGGCTCATTCATATATTCATGTCTTTATTTCTGTCCTTTAAACTCGGTTTATCACACCGTAACATCCCACTACGACTGGAGAGGAGCTCTAGGAAGGGGGGGGGGGGTTCTGTGGAGACTGGAGAGGAGCTCTAGGAGGGGAGGGGGGGCTCTGTGGAGACTGGAGAGGAGCTCTAGGAGGGAGGGGGCTCTGTGGAGACTGGAGAGGAGCTCTAGGAGGGGGGGCTCTGTGGAGACCGGAGAGGAGCTCTAGGAGGGGGGGGGCTCTGTGGAGACTGGAGAGGAGCTCTAGGAGGGGAGGGGGGGCTCTGTGGAGACTGGAGAGGAGCTCTAGGAGGGGGCTCTGTGGAGACTGGAGAGGAGCTCTAGGGGGGGGCTCTGTGGAGACTGGAGAGGAGCTCTAGGAGGGGAGGGGGGGGTCTGTGGAGACTGGAGAGGAGCTCTAGGAGGGGGGAGGGGGGCTCTGTGGAGACTGGAGAGGAGCTCTAGGGGGGGGGGGGGGGCTCTGTGGAGACTGGAGAGGAGCTCTAGGAGGGAGGGGGGGCTCTGTGGAGACTGGAGAGGAGCTCTAGGAGGGGAGGGGGGGTCTGTGGAGACTGGAGAGGAGCTCTAGGAGGGAAGGGGGGGCTCTGTGGAGACTGGAGAGGAGCTCTAGGAGGGGAGGGGGGGCTCTGTGGAGACTGGAGAGGAGCTCTAGGAGGGGAGGGGGGCTCTGTGGAGACTGGAGAGGAGCTCTAGGAGGGGGGGTCTGTGGAGACTGGAGAGGAGCTCTAGGAGGGGGGGGGGCTCTGTGGAGACTGGAGAGGAGCTCTAGGAGGGAGGGGGGGGGGCTCTGTGGAGACCAGCGGCAGGCGTGTGTTGTCAACTTACCATCACTTTGAAAGAAGGACGCGGATAAATGGAAAGAGAAGGGGAAGGAGCGGAGGATAGGAGGAGAGAGAAAAGGAAAGAGGTGGAGAGAGTGAAGAGGAGAGAGGAGTTGAAAGAGGTGGAGAGAGTGAAGAGGAGAGAGAAAAGGAAAGAGGTGGAGAGAGTGAAGAGGAGAGAGAAAAGGAAAGAGGTGGAGAGAGTGAAGAGGAGAGAGAAAAGGAAAGAGGTGGAGAGAGTGAAGAGGAGAGAGAATAGGAAAGAGGTGGAGAGAGTGAAGAGGAGAGAGAAAAGGAAAGAGGTGGAGAGAGTGAAGAGGAGAGAGAAAAGGAAAGAGGTGGAGAGAGTGAAGAGGAGAGAGAAAAGGAAAGAGGTGGAGAGAGTGAAGAGGAGAGAGGAGATGGAAGAAAGGAGGAGAAGTGGAGAGAGAGGAGGAATGTAGAACAGCCTCCTCTACTTTAATCAGAGTAAATGTCCTCCCGTCTGCCACTAAATCAATCCAGTGGCTCTGCAGTCACACACACACACACACACACACACACCCCATCACATCAGTTACCTCAGACCTGCAGTCCCATCAGTTAGAGTCTCAGCTCCGGGCTGCAGTATATTAAGGCTCTGAGCTGATCTCCCTCACGGCCTCCATCACACCCTCACTGTCGGGCTCTGATGTCTCCACAGTCACTCTCCCCATCACACCCTCACTGTCGGGCTCTGATGTCTCCGCAGTGCAGTCACTCTCCCCTTCACACCCTCACTGTCGGGCTCTGATGTCTCCGCAGTCACTCTCCTCATCACACCCTCACTGTCGGGCTCTGATGTCTCCGCAGTCACTCTCCTCATCACACCCTCACTGTCGGGCTCTGATGTCTCCGCAGTGCAGTCACTCTCCCCCTCACACCCTCACTGTCGGGCTCTGATGTCTCCGCAGTGCAGTCACTCTCCCCCTCACACCCTCACTGTCGGGCTCTGATGTCTCCGCAGTCACTCTCCCCCTCACACCCTCACTGTCGGGCTCTGATGTCTCCGCAGTGCAGTCACTCTCCCCATCACACCCTCACTGTCGGGCTCTGATGTCTCCACAGTCACTCTCCCCATCACACCCTCACTGTCGGGCTCTGATGTCTCCACAGTCACTCTCCTCATCACACCCTCACTGTCGGGCTCTGATGTCTCCACAGTCACTCTCCTCATCACACCCTCACTGTCGGGCTCTGATGTCTCTGCAGTGCAGTCACTCTCCTCATCACACCCTCACTGTCGGGCTCTGATGTCTCCACAGTCACTCTCCTCATCACACCCTCACTGTCGGGCTCTGATGTCTCCGCAGTGCAGTCACTCTCCCCTTCACACCCTCACTGTCGGGCTCTGATGTCTCCGCAGTCACTCTCCTCATCACACCCTCACTGTCGGGCTCTGATGTCTCCGCAGTCACTCTCCTCATCACACCCTCACTGTCGGGCTCTGATGTCTCTGCAGTGCAGTCACTCTCCTCATCACACCCTCACTGTCGGGCTCTGATGTCTCCGCAGTGCAGTCACTCTCCCCATCACACCCTCACTGTCGGGCTCTGATGTCTCTGCAGTGCAGTCACTCTCCCCCTCACACCCTCACTGTCGGGCTCTGATGTCTCCGCAGTCACTCTCCCCCTCACACCCTCACTGTCGGGCTCTGATGTCTCCGCAGTGCAGTCACTCTCCCCCTCACACCCTCACTGTCGGGCTCTGATGTCTCCGCAGTGCAGTCAATCTCCCCCTCACACCCTCACTGTCGGTCTCTGATGTCTCCGCAGTCACTCACACCCTCACTGTCGGGCTCTGATGTCTCCACAGTCACTCTCCCCCTCACACCCTCACTGTCGGGCTCTGATGTCTCCGCAGTCACTCACACCCTCACACCCTCACTGTCGGGCTCTGATGTCTCCACAGTCACTCTCCTCATCACACCCTCACTGTCGGGCTCTGATGTCTCCAGAGTGCAGTCACTCTCCCCATCACACCCTCACTGTCGGGCTCTGATGTCTCCACAGTCACTCTCCCCCTCACACCCTCACTGTCGGGCTCTGATGTCTCTGCAGTGCAGTCACTCTCCCCCTCACACCCTCACTGTCGGGCTCTGATGTCTCCACAGTCACTCTCCTCATCACACACTCACTGTCGGGCTCTGATGTCTCCGCAGTGCAGTCACTCTCCCCATCACACCCTCACTGTCGGGATCTGATGTCTCCACAGTCACTCTCCTCATCACACCCTCACTGTCGGGCTCTGATGTCTCCGCAGTGCAGTCACTCTCCCCATCACACCCTCACTGTCGGGCTCTGATGTCTCCACAGTCACTCTCCCCATCACACCCTCACTGTCGGGCTCTGATGTCTCCGCAGTGCAGTCACTCTCCCCCTCACACCCTCACTGTCGGGCTCTGATGTCTCTACAGTCACTCTCCCCCTCACACCCTCACTGTCGTGCTCTGATGTCTCCACAGTCACTCTCCCCCTCACACCCTCACTGTCGTGCTCTGATGTCTCCACAGTCACTCTCCCCCTCACACCCTCACTGTCGGGCTCTGATGTCTCCGCAGTCACTCTCCCCCTCACACCCTCACTGTCGGGCTCTGATGTCTCCGCAGTGCAGTCACTCTCCCCCTCACACCCTCACTGTCGGGCTCTGATGTCTCCGCAGTGCAGTCACTCTCCCCCTCACACCCTCACTGTCGGGCTCTGATGTCTCTACAGTCACTCTCCCCCTCACACCCTCACTGTCGGGCTCTGATGTCTCCACAGTCACTCTCCCCATCACACCCTCACTGTCGGGCTCTGATGTCTCCGCAGTGCAGTCACTCTCCCCATCACACCCTCACTGTCGGGCTCTGATGTCTCCACAGTCACTCTCCTCATCACACCCTCACTGTCGGGCTCTGATGTCTCCGCAGTGCAGTCACTCTCCCCCTCACACCCTCACTGTCGGGCTCTGATGTCTCCACAGTCACTCTCCCCATCACACCCTCACTGTCGGGCTCTGATGTCTCCACAGTGCAGTCACTATCCCCCTCACACCCTCACTGTCGGGCTCTGATGTCTCCACAGTCACTCTCCTCATCACACCCTCACTGTCGGGCTCTGATGTCTCCGCAGTCACTCTCCCCATCACACCCGCTGCACCTCGCTGAAATCAGCGATTAGGTCAATGGTCACCAAACGATCCATCGACTGGTCCATCTCATCCATCTCCATTTCTGTTTCATGACACGTTCAACTCACTCCATCTCCGAGTCATTCTTTGTCAATCGCCCAACATTTCTATAAAAAGAAAAACATTTCAAATATAAATTAATAAAGATAAAGAATAAAAAACTACGATAAAGCTTTTACGTTCCTACTTTATTCTGTTTCCGGCGCTGTTGGCAGGAGGTGCGCTTGTTTCAGCTGCCCTGCGAGGCGGGTTGGTCAAGTCTTCCCCTTTTTATCAAACCATTTCATGTGTCGAACTGATGCTGCAAACTCTCCCGTGTTCCCGGAGAGCAAATCAAGCGCACCTATAGTTCTACCACTAGCCAAACCAGATTGCTCGGATCACTGTGCGGCTTCCTTGGAACAACATACAGCCTAGACAGTTTCAAAACGTCTGAAACCATGACAACGGAGACTGTCAACCAATGAGTGAGTAGATGTTGGCGTTTTTAATTCAGCATCGGTTTTCAACGCTTTTGATAAGACAGGAAATGCACTTCTCCTCTGAAACCAAGGTTGCAGCTTCTTCAACGAAGTAGAGAAGTGTAGTGATAGTGTTTGTTGTTGTTGTTGTTGTTGTTGTTAGATGCTGTGTTTTGGAAAACAAATTAGCGTAATCAAAAATGACCCATAAAAAAATATCTGGGTGACTTGAGGTTCACCATCAGCTGGAAGACGGTGTCCACGTTTAGTTGTGTCTTAGTGGAGGAGGGAGACCTGAGGGACAGTCAGACGGTGTTGTGTCTTAGTGGAGGAGGAGACCTGAGGGACAGTCAGACAGTGTTGTGTCTTAGTGGAGGAGGAGACCTGAGGGACAGTCAGATGGTGTTGTGTCTTAGTGGAGGAGGAGACCTGAGGGACAGTCAGACAGTGTTGTGTCTTAGTGGAGGAGGAGACCTGAGGGACAGTCAGACAGTGTTGTGTCTTAGTGGAGGAGGGAGACCTGAGAGACAGTCAGACGGTGTTGTGTCTTAGTGGAGGAGGAGACCTGAGGGACAGTCAGACGGTGTTGTGTCTTAGTGGAGGAGGAGACCTGAGGGACAGTCAGATGGTGTTGTGTCTTAGTGGAGGAGGGAGACCTGAGAGACAGTCAGACGGTGTTGTGTCTTAGTGGAGGGAGGAGACCTGAGGGACAGTCAGATGGTGTTGTGTCTTAGTGGAGGAGGGAGACCTGAGGGACAGTCAGACGGTGTTGTGTCTTAGTGGAGGGGGAGACCTGAGGGACAGTCAGATGGTGTTGTGTCTTAGTGGAGGAGGGAGACCTGAGGGACAGTCAGACGGTGTTGTGTCTTAGTGGAGGGGGAGACCTGAGGGACAGTCAGACGGTGTTGTGTCTTAGTGGAGGAGGGAGACCTGAGAGACAGTCAGACAGTGTTGTGTCTTAGTGAGGGACAGTCAGATGGTGTTGTGTCTTAGTGGAGGGGGAGACCTGAGGGACAGTCAGACGGTGTTGTGTCTTAGTGGAGGAGGGAGACCTGAGAGACAGTCAGACAGTGTTGTGTCTTAGTGAGGGACAGTCAGATGGTGTTGTGTCTTAGTGGAGGGGGAGACCTGAGGGACAGTCAGACGGTGTTGTGTCTTAGTGGAGGAGGAGACCTGAGGGACAGTCAGATGGTGTTGTGTCTTAGTGGAGGAGTGAGACCTGAGGGACAGTCAGACGGTGTTGTGTCTTAGTGGAGGAGGAGACCTGAGGGACAGTCAGACGGTGTTGTGTCTTAGTGGAGGAGGAGACCTGAGGGACAGTCAGACGGTGTTGTGTCTTAGTGGAGGGGGGAGACCTGAGGGACAGTCAGACGGTGTTGTGTCTTAGTGGAGGGGGAGACCTGAGGGACAGTCAGACGGTGTTGTGTCTTAGTGGAGGAGGAGACCTGAGAGACAGACGGTGTTGTGTCTTAGTGGAGGGGGAGACCTGAGGGACAGTCAGATGGTGTTGTGTCTTAGTGGAGGAGGAGACCTGAGGGACAGTCAGACGGTGTTGTGTCTTAGTGGAGGGGGAGACCAGAGGGACAGTCAGACGGTGTTGTGTCTTAGTGGAGGAGGAGACCTGAGGGACAGTCAGACGGTGTTGTCTTAGTGGAGGGGGAGACCTGAGGGACAGTCAGACGGTGTTGTGTCTTAGTGGAGGAGGAGACCTGAGGGACAGTCAGACGGTGTTGTGTCTTAGTGGAGGGGGGAGACCTGAGGGACAGTCAGACGGTGTTGTGTCTTAGTGGAGGGGGAGACCAGAGGGACAGTCAGACGGTGTTGTGTCTTAGTGGAGGAGGAGACCTGAGGGACAGTCAGACGGTGTTGTCTTAGTGGAGGGGGAGACCTGAGGGACAGTCAGACGGTGTTGTGTCTTAGTGGAGGAGGAGACCTGAGGGACAGTCAGACAGTGTTGTGTCTTAGTGGAGGAGGAGACCTGAGGGACAGTCAGACGGTGTTGTGTCTTAGTGGAGGAGGAGACCTGAGGGACAGTCAGACGGTGTTGTGTCTTAGTGGAGGAGGAGACCTGAGGGACAGTCAGACGGTGTTGTGTCTTAGTGGAGGAGGGAGACCTGAGGGACAGTCAGACGGTGTTGTGTCTTAGTGGAGGAGGAGACCAGAGGGACAGTCAGACAGTGTTGTGTCTTAGTGGAGGAGGAGACCTGAGGGACAGTCAGGCGGTGTTGTGTCTTAGTGGAGGAGGAGACCTGAGGGACAGTCAGACGGTGTTGTGTCTTAGTGGAGGAGGGAGACCTGAGGGACAGTCAGACGGTGTTGTGTCTTAGTGGAGGAGGGAGACCTGAGGGACAGTCAGACGGTGTTGTGTCTTAGTGGAGGAGGAGACCTGAGGGACAGTCAGACGGTGTTGTGTCTTAGTGGAGGATTAGACCTGAGGGACAGTCAGACGGTGTTGTGTCTTAGTGGAGGAGGAGACCTGAGGGACAGTCAGACAGTGTTGTGTCTTAGTGGAGGAGGAGACCTGAGGGACAGTCAGACGGTGTTGTGTCTTAGTGGAGGAGGAGACCTGAGGGACAGTCAGACGGTGTTGTGTCTTAGTGGAGGAGGAGACCTGAGGGACAGTCAGACGGTGTTGTGTCTTAGTGGAGGAGGGAGACCTGAGGGACATTGAGACGGTGTTGTGTCTTAGTGGAGGAGGAGACCAGAGGGACAGTCAGACAGTGTTGTGTCTTAGTGGAGGAGGAGACCTGAGGGACAGTCAGGCGGTGTTGTGTCTTAGTGGAGGAGGAGACCTGAGGGACAGTCAGACGGTGTTGTGTCTTAGTGGAGGAGGGAGACCTGAGGGACAGTCAGACGGTGTTGTGTCTTAGTGGAGGAGGGAGACCTGAGGGACAGTCAGACGGTGTTGTGTCTTAGTGGAGGAGGGAGACCTGAGGGACAGTCAGACGGTGTTGTGTCTTAGTGGAGGAGGAGACCTGAGGGACAGTCAGATGGTGTTGTGTCTTAGTGGAGGAGGATACCTGAGGGACAGTCAGACGGTGTTGTGTCTTAGTAGAGGGGGAGACCTGAGGGACAGTCACACTGTGTTGTGTCTTAGTGGAGTAGGAGACCTGAGGGACAGTCAGACGGTGTTGTGTCTTAGTGGAGGGGGAGACCTGAGGGACAGTCAGACGGTGTTGTGTCTTAGTGGAGGAGGGAGACCTGAGGGACAGTCAGACGGTGTTGTGTCTTAGTGGAGGAGGGAGACCTGAGGGACAGTCAGACGGTGTTGTGTCTTAGTGGAGGAGGAGACCTGAGGGACAGTCAGACGGTGTTGTGTCTTAGTGGAGGAGGAGACCTGAGGGACAGTCAGACGGTGTTGTGTCTTAGTGAGGGACAGTCAGACGGTGTTGTGTCTTAGTGGAGGAGGAGACCTGAGGGACAGTCAGAAGGTGTTGTGTCTTAGTGGAGGGGGAGACCTGAGGGACAGTCAGACGCTGTTGTGTCTTAGTGGAGGGGGAGACCTGAGGGACAGTCAGACGGTTCCCTGTCTTAGTGGAGGAGGGAGACCTGAGGGACAGTCAGACGGTTCCCTGTCTTAGTGGAGGGGGAGACCTGAGGGACAGTCAGATGGTGTTGTGTCTTAGTGGAGGGGGAGACCTGAGGGACAGTCAGACGGTTCCCTGTCTTAGTGGAGGGGGAGACCTGAGGGACAGTCAGACGGTGTTGTGTCTTAGTGGAGGAGGGAGACCTGAGGGACAGTCAGACGGTGTTGTGTCTTAGTGGAGGAGGAACCTGAGGGACAGTCAGGCGGTGTTGTGTCTTAGTGGAGGAGGAGACCTGAGGGACAGTCAGACGGTGTTGTGTCTTAGTGGAGGAGGGAGACCTGAGGGACAGTCAGACGGTGTTGTGTCTTAGTGGAGGAGGAGACCTGAGGGACAGTCAGAAGGTGTTGTGTCTTAGTAGAGGGGGGAGACCTGAGGGACAGTCAGACGGTTCCCTGTCTTAGTGGAGGGGGAGACCTGAGGGACAGTCAGACGGTGTTGTGTCTTAGTGGAGGAGGGAGACCAGAGGGACAGTCAGAAGGTGTTGTGTCTTAGTGGAGGGGGAGACCTGAGGGACAGTCAGACGGTGAGAGACAGACCCTCTGATTGTCTCCCTCTACTGAGACCATTGGATGCAGGCACCATACGTCCAGATAAATAAAGAAAGCTAATCAGTTCAATTAATTCTCACTCAGCTGAGCCACAAATGACAGAGACAGAGCGAGAGTCCTACCAACTATTCATCCCCCTGACGCTGATTACCCTTGTACCTCCTCTCCTCTCTCAACCTCCCCTCCTCTCTCAACCTCCCCTCCTCTCCTCTCTCTCCCCTCCTCTCCTCTCCTCTCTCTCCCCTCCTCTCCTCTCTCAACCTCCTCTCACTCCTCTTCCTCTCCTCTCTCTCCCCTCCTCTCCTCTCGCAACCCCTCCTCCTCTCCTCTCTCAACCCCTCCTCCTCTGCTCTCACCCCCCTCCTCTCCTCTCTCAACCCTCCTCTCCTCTCTCAACCTCCTCTCACTCCTCTCCTCTCACTCCCCTCCTCTCCTCTCTCAACCCCTCTTCCTCTCTCAACCCCCCTCCTCTCACTCCTCTCACTTCACTCCTCTCCTCTCTCAACCCCTTCCATGTTCAATGACCTAAACTCTCTGGTCTGTCAACACCTCTCTTCCATGTTAAATGACCTAAACTCTCTGGTCTGTCAACACCTCTCTTCCATGTTGAATGACCTAAACTCTCTGGTCTGTCAACACCTCTCTTCCATGTTGAATGACCTAAACTCTCTGGTCTGTCAACACCTCTCTTCCATGTTGAATGACCTAAACTCTCTGGTCTGTCAACACCTCTCTTCCATGTTGCAATATGGGGACGGACTTTCTGGCTGAATTTTGAAAGTTTTTAACAGCCTCCGGTCTTCCACAGTAACCTAGAGAGCATTCTATATAATACTAGATCCACAGTAACCTAGAGACCATTCTATATAATACTAGATCCACAGTAACCTAGAAACCATTCTATATAATACTAGATCCACAGTAACCTAGAGACCATTCTATATAATACTAGATCCACAGTAACCTAGAAACCATTCTATATAATACTCGATCCACAGTAACCTAGAAACCATTCTATATAATACTAGATCCACAGTAACCTAGAGACCATTCTATATAATACTAGATCCACAGTAACCTAGAGAACATTCTATATAATACTAGATCCACAGTAACCTAGAGACCATTCTATATAATACTAGATCCACAGTAACCTAGAGACCATTCTATATAATACTAGATCCACAGTAACCTAGAGAGCATTCTATATAATACTAGATCCACAGTAACCTAGAGACCATTCTATATAATACTAGATCCACAGTAACCTAGAAACCATTCTATATAATACTAGATCCACAGTAACCTAGAGACCATTCTATATAATACTAGATCCACAGTAACCTAGAGACCGTTCTATATAATACTAGATCCGTAGTCCTTACTGTCTTCCACAGTAACCTAGAGACCATTCTATATTATACTAGATCCACAGTAACCTAGAGACCATTCTGTATAATACTAGATCCACAGTAATCTAGAGACCATTCTATATAATACTAGATCCACAGTAATCTAGAGACCATTCTATATAATACTAGATCCATAGTCCTTACTGTCTTCCACAGTAACCTAGAGACCATTCTATATAATACTAGATCCGTAGTCCTTACTGTCTTCCACAGTAACCTAGAGACCATTCTATATTATACTAGATCCACAGTAACCTAGAGACCATTCTATATAATATTAGATCCACACTAACCTAGAGACCATTCTATATTATACTAGATCCACAGTAACCTAGAGACCATTCTATATTATACTAAATCCGTAGTCCTTACTGTCTTCCACAGTAACCTAGAGACCATTCTATATTATACTAGATCCACAGTAACCTAGAGACCATTCTATATTATACTAGATCACAGTAACCTAGAGACCATTCTATATTATACTAGATCCGTAGTCCTTTTTTTGAACTGACACAGTAACTGTGGAGAGATGACATCACAGCCATGATGTCAGAAGATGCCCCCCCCCCCCCCGAAGTTATTCATGACTCTGTTTCATGACACGTTCTGAGATAGAGATCCTCCCTCGGCGAGAGATCCTCCCTCGGCGAGAGATCCTCCCTCGGCGAGAGATCATCCCTCTGTGAGAGATCCTCCCTCTGTGGGAAACCATCCCTCTGTGAGAGATCCTCCCTCGGTGAGAGATCCTCCCTCTGTGAGAGATCCTCCCTCTGTGAGAGATCCTCCCTCGGTGAGAGATCCTCCCTCGGTGAGAGATCCTCCCTCTGTGAGAAATCCTCCCTCGGTGAGAGATCCTCCCTCGGTGAGAAAACCTCCCTCGGTGAGAAATCCTCCCTCGGTTAGAGATCCTCCCTCGGCGAGAGATCCTCCCTCTGTGAGAGATCCTCCCTTGGTGAGAGATCCTCCCTCGGTTAGAAATCCTCCCTCTGTGAGAAATCCTCCCTCGGTGAGAGATCCTCCCTCATTGAGAGATCCTCCCTCGGTGAGAGATCCTCCCTCTGTGAGAAATCCTCCCTCGGTGAGAGATCCTCCCTCGGTGGAACGGGCAGGTCTTTGAGAGGTGACTGGTTGTCTTGAATGGGTTGTGTTTTATACAGCACGTCCAAACTCCTCTTTTCACCCTCCCTTCCATCCTTCCTACGGCGAGTGGTTCAGTCCCTAACTGCGCACCTCGGTCCCTTTTTATCGTGCCCTACATTTGACCGAGGTCCTTAGGGAATATTGTTTCATTTAGGACTCTCCTCCTTCCAGAGGAGAGTGTGTTCAGGCCCTACATTTGACCGAGGTCCTTAGGGAATATTGTTTCATTAAGGACTCTCCTCCTTCCAGAGGAGAGTGTGTTCAGGCCCTACATTTGACCGAGGTCCTTAGGGAATATTGTTTCATTAAGGACTCT
>NC_088218.1:2401417-2406417 GCF_036934945.1 Oncorhynchus masou masou | reverse complement strand
CCCTACCAATATTGTCATTATTATACTATTCTTGTTATTATTATATAGTTATTACTAGTTAGTTATTATATTGTAGTTATTACTAGTTCATTATTATATTATTATAGTTATTATTATTATAGTTATTATTATTATAGTTATTATTTTATAGTTGTTACTGGTTCATTATTATATAGTTGTTACTGGTTCATTATTATATAGTTATAGTTATTATTATTATAGTTATTATTATATAGTTGTTACTGGTTCATTATATTATTATAGTTATTACTGGTTCATTATTATATAGTTGTTACTGGTTCATTATTATATAGTTGTTACTGGTTCATTATTGTATAGTTATTACTGGTTCATTATTATATAGTTGTTACTGGTTCATTATTATATAGTTGTTACTGGTTCATTATTATATAGTTGTTACTGGTTCATTATTATATAGTTATTACTGGTTCATTATATTATTATAGTTATTACTGGTTCATTATTGTATAGTTATTACTGGTTCATTATTATATAGTTGTTACTGGTTCATTATTATATAGTTGTTACTGGTTCATTATTATATATTTATTACTGGTTCATTATTATATAGTTGTTACTGGTTCATTATTATATAGTTATTACTGGTTCATTATTATATAGTTATAGTTGTTACTGGTTCATTATTATATAGTTGTTACTGGTTCATTATTATATAGTTATTACTGGTTAATTATATTATAGTTATTACTGGTTCATTATTATATAGTTGTTACTGGTTCATTATTATATAGTTATTACTGGTTCATTATTATATAGTTATAGTTATTACTGGTTCATTATTATATAGTTGTTACTGGTTCATTATTATATAGTTATAGTTATTACTGGTTCATTATTATATAGTTATTACTGGTTAATTATATTATAGTTATTACTGGTTCATTATTATATAGTTATAGTTGTTACTGGTTCATTATTATATAGTTGTTACTGGTTCATTATTATATAGTTATTACTGGTTAATTATATTATAGTTATTACTGGTTCATTATTATATAGTTATAGTTATTACTGGTTCATTATTATATAGTTGTTACTGGTTCATTATTATATAGTTATAGTTGTTACTGGTTCATTATTGTATAGTTATAGTTATTACTGGTTCATTATTATATAGTTATAGTTGTTACTGGTTCATTATTATATAGTTATAGTTGTTACTGGTTCATTATTATATAGTTATAGTTGTTACTGGTTCATTATTATATAGTTATAGTTGTTACTGGTTCATTATTGTATAGTTATAGTTATTACTGGTTCATTATTATATAGTTATTACTGGTTCATTATTATATAGTTATAGTTGTTACTGGTTCATTATTGTATAGTTGTTACTGGTTCATTATTATATAGTTATTACTGGTTCATTATTATATAGTTATAGTTGTTACTGGTTCATTATTGTATAGTTGTTACTGGTTCATTATTATATAGTTATAGTTATTACTGGTTCATTATTATATAGTTGTTACTGGTTCATTATTATATAGTTGTTACTGGTTCATTATTATATAGTTATAGTTATTACTGGTTCATTATTATATAGTTGTTACTGGTTCATTATTATATAGTTATTACTGGTTCATTATTATATAGTTATAGTTATTACTGGTTCATTATTGTATAGTTGTTACTGGTTCATTATTATATAGTTGTTACTGGTTCATTATTATATAGTTGTTACTGGTTCATTATTATATAGTTATTACTGGTTCATTATTATATAGTTGTTACTGGTTCATTATTATATAGTTATTACTGGTTCATTATTATATAGTTATAGTTATTACTGGTTCATTATTGTATAGTTGTTACTGGTTCATTATTATATAGTTGTTACTGGTTCATTATTATATAGTTATTACTGGTTCATTATTATATAGTTGTTACTGGTTCATTATTATATAGTTGTTACTGGTTCATTATTATATAGTTGTTACTGGTTCATTATTATATAGTTATTACTGGTTCATTATTGTATAGTTGTTACTGGTTCATTATTATATAGTTGTTACTGGTTCATTATTGTATAGTTGTTACTGGTTCATTATTATATAGTTGTTACTGGTTCATTATTATATAGTTATTACTGGTTCATTATTATATAGTTATTACTGGTTCATTATTGTATAGTTGTTACTGGTTCATTATTATATAGTTATTACTGGTTCATTATTGTATAGTTGTTACTGGTTCATTATTATATAGTTGTTACTGGTTCATTATTATATAGTTGTTACTGGTTCATTATTATATAGTTGTTACTGGTTCATTATTATATAGTTGTTACTGGTTCATTATTATATATTTATTACTGGTTCATTATTATATAGTTGTTACTGGTTCATTATTATATAGTTATTACTGGTTCATTATTATATAGTTATAGTTGTTACTGGTTCATTATTATATAGTTGTTACTGGTTCATTATTATATAGTTATTACTGGTTAATTATATTATAGTTATTACTGGTTCATTATTATATAGTTGTTACTGGTTCATTATTATATAGTTATTACTGGTTCATTATTATATAGTTATAGTTATTACTGGTTCATTATTATATAGTTGTTACTGGTTCATTATTATATAGTTATAGTTGTTACTGGTTCATTATTATATAGTTGTTACTGGTTCATTATTATATAGTTGTTACTGGTTCATTATTATATAGTTGTTACTGGTTCATTATTATATAGTTATAGTTGTTACTGGTTCATTATTATATAGTTGTTACTGGTTCATTATTATATAGTTATAGTTGTTACTGGTTCATTATTATATAGTTATAGTTGTTACTGGTTCATTATTTTATAGTTGTTACTGGTTCATTATTATATAGTTATTACTGGTTCATTATTATATAGTTGTTACTGGTTCATTATTGTATAGTTGTTACTGGTTCATTATTATATAGTTATAGTTGTTACTGGTTCATTATTCTATAGTTGTTACTGGTTCATTATTATATAGTTGTTACTGGTTCATTATTATATAGTTGTTACTGGTTCATTATTATATAGTTGTTACTGGTTCATTATTATATAGTTGTTACTGGTTCATTATTATATAGTTATAGTTATTACTGGTTCATTATTATATAGTTGTTACTGGTTCATTATTGTATAGTTATTACTGGTTCATTATTATATAGTTGTTACTGGTTCATTATTATATAGTTATAGTTATTACTGGTTCATTATTATATAGTTGTTACTGGTTCATTATTGTATAGTTATAGTTGTTACTGGTTCATTATTGTATAGTTATAGTTGTTACTGGTTCATTATTATATAGTTATTACTGGTTCATTATTATATAGTTGTTACTGGTTCATTATTGTATAGTTATTACTGGTTCATTATTATATAGTTATAGTTGTTACTGGTTCATTATTATATAGTTGTTACTGGTTCATTATTATATAGTTGTTACTGGTTCATTATTGTATAGTTATAGTTGTTACTGGTTCATTATTGTATAGTTATTACTGGTTCATTATTATATAGTTATAGTTGTTACTGGTTCATTATTATATAGTTATTACTGGTTCATTATTGTATAGTTATTACTGGTTCATTATTATATAGTTGTTACTGGTTCATTATTATATAGTTGTTACTGGTTCATTATATTATTATAGTCATTATTATATAGTTGTTACTGGTTCATTATATTATTATAGTCATTATTGTATAGTTGTTACTGGTTCATTATTATATAGTTATAGTTATTACTGGTTCATTATTATATAGTTATAGTTATTACTGGTTCATTATTATATAGTTATTACTGGTTCATTATTATAAATGTTACTGGTTCATTATTATATAGTTGTTACTGGTTCATTACTATATAGTTATTACTGGTTCATTATTGTATTGAAGTTTCCACTGGTTCCAACAGATGGTCAGATGAGCCTCAGTCCCAGTTCGTACCTCCAGGTTCTGAAGCCCTGTAACCATGGTAACGACAACACAGCCTCCGTCGCAGAGCGTGTTCTGTCTGTCTGTCTGTCTGTCTGCTAACAGCCGTAAACCAGAAGCATGTATTTAAAATAGAGCAAATGAAATGTATCGAAATAGAACAGTTCTTTCCATAACCCTCTCGCTGTCTTCTCTACTCTGAGCTTACGACCGTCCTCTCGGCGTGTGTTTGCCTGTCTGGCTCTTCTCTGCATGTTGTGTGTGTTTCCTATGTAGTGACCTATCTCTACTTTTGACCCTGGGGCCTTCTTCTATAGGGAATAGGGGGCCCTCTTCTACAGTGAATAGGGGGCCCTCTTCTACAGTGAATAGGGGGCCCTCTTCTACAGGGAATAGGGGGCCCTCTTCTACAGTGAATAGGGGGCCCTCTTCTACAGTGAATAGGGGGCCCTCTTCTACAGTGAATAGGGGGCCCTCTTCTACAGGGAATAGGGGGCCCTCTTCTACAGGGAATAGGGGGCCCTCTTCTACAGGGAATAGGGGGCCCTCTTCTACAGGGAATAGGGGCCCTCTTCTATAGGGAATAGGGGGCCCTCTTCTACAGGGAATAGGGGGCCCTCTTCTACAGGGAATAGGGTCCCTCTTCTATAGGGAATAAGGGGCCCTCTTCTAATTGGGAAGTGGACAAAGCTTCCTCTTTCTACATAACAGCTGGTCTGGTGTGTTTTCATTGCTTTGAACTGGACTTCTGTCTGTGTTCGTTCGTTCTTGAGTTCAGCCCCGGGGCTTCCTCTGGTCTTTCTCAACACACTGGACTGGTCTCAACACACTGGACTGGTCTCAACACACTGGACTGGTCTCAACACACTGTACTGGTCTCAACACACTGGACTGGTCTCAACACACTGGACTGGTCTCAACACACTGGACTGGTCTCAACACACTGGACTGGTCTCAACACACTGGACTGGTCTCAACACACTGGACTGGTCTCAACACACTGGACTGGTCTCAACACACTGGACTGGTC
>NC_088218.1:2394137-2400917 GCF_036934945.1 Oncorhynchus masou masou | reverse complement strand
AAAGAGGACCAGAGGAAGCTCCGGGGCAGAACTCAAGAATGAACAACACAGACAGAAGTCCAGTTCAAAGCAATGAAAACACACCAGACCAGCTGTTATGTAGAAAGAGGAAGGTTTGTCCACTTCCCCAATTAGAAGAGGGCCCCTTATTCCCTATAGAAGAGGGCCCCTTATTCCCTTTAGAAGAGGGCCCCTATTCCCTTTAGAAGAGGGCCCCTTATTCGCTATAGAAGAGGGCCCCTTATTCCCTATAGAAGAGGGCCCCTTATTCCCTATAGAAGAGGGCCCCCTATTCCCTGTAGAAGAGGGCCCCTTATTCCCTTTAGAAGAAGGCCCCTTATTCCCTATAGAAGAGGGCCCCTTATTCGCTATAGAAGAGGGCCCCTTATTCCCTATAGAAGAGGGCCCCTTATTCCCTTTAGAAGAAGGCCCCTTATTCCCTTTAGAAGAAGGCCCCTTATTCCCTATAGAAGAGGGCCCCTTATTCCATATAGAAGAGGGCCCCTTATTCCCTTTAGAAGAAGGCCCCTTATTCCCTTTAGAAGAAGGCCCCTTATTCCCCATAGAAGAAGGCCCCTTATTCCCTATAGAAGAGGGCCCCTTATTCCCCATAGAAGAAGGCCCCCTATTCCCTATAGAAGAGGGCCCTATTCCCTACAGAAGAGGGGCCCCTATTCCCTATAGAAGAGGGCCCCCTATTCCCTATAGAAGAGGGGCCCCTTATTCCCCATAGAAGAAGGCCCCCTATTCCCTATAGAAGAGGGCCCCTATTCCCTACAGAAGAGGGCCCCTATTCCCTATAGAAGAGGGCCCCCTATTCCCTATAGAAGAGGGCCCCCTATTCCCTATAGAAGAGGGCCCCCTATTCCCTATAGAAGAGGGCCCATATTCCCTATAGAAGAGGGCCCCTTATTCCCTATAGAAGAGGGCCCCATATTCCCTGTAGAAGAGGGCCCCCTATTCCCTATAGAAGAGGGCCCTATTCCCTACAGAAGAGGGCCCCTATTCCCCTACAGAAGAGGGCCCCTATTCCCGTAGAAGAGGGCCCCCTATTCCCTATAGAAGAGGCCCCCTATTCCCTATAGAAGAGGGACCCTATTCCCCGTGAAGAGGGCCCCTATTCCCTATAGAAGAGGGCCCCTATTCCCTACAGAAGAGGGACCCTATTCCCCGTAGAAGAGGGCCCCTATTCCCTATAGAAGAGGGCCCCTATTCCCTGTAGAAGAGGGCACCCTATTCCCTATAGAAGAGGGCCCCTATTCCCTATAGAAGAGGGCCCCTATTCCCTATAGAAGAGGGCCCCCTATTCCCTATAGAAGAAGGCCCCAGGGTCAAAAGTAGAGATAGGTCACTACATAGGAAACACACACAACATGCAGAGAAGAGCCAGACAAGCAAACACACGCCGAGAGGACGGTCGTAAGCTCAGAGTAGAGAAGACAGCGAGAGGGTTATGGAAAGAACCGTTCTATTTCGATACATTTCATTTGCTCTATTTTAAATACATGCTTCTGGTTTAGAGCTGTTAGCAGACAGACAGACAGACAGACAGACAGACAGAACACGCTCTGCGACGGAGGCTGTGTTGTCGTTACCATGGTTACAGGGCTTCAGAACCTGGAGGTACGAACTGGGACTGAGGCTCATCTGACCATCTGTTGGAACCAGTGGAAACTTCAATACAATAATGAACCAGTAACAACTATACAATAATGAACCAGTAACAACTATACAATAATGAACCAGTAACAACTATATAATAATGAACCAGTAATAACTATATAATAATGAACCAGTAACAACTATAACTATATAATAATGAACCAGTAACAACTATATAATAATGAACCAGTAACAACTATATAATAATGAACCAGTAACAACTATAACTATAAAATAATGAACCAGTAACAACTATATAATAATGAACCAGTAACAACTATATAATAATGAACCAGTAACAACTATATAATAATGAACCAGTAACAACTATATAATAATGAACCAGTAACAACTATACAATAATGAACCAGTAATAACTATATAATAATGAACCAGTAACAACTATATAATAATGAACCAGTAACAACTATATAATAATGAACCAGTAACAACTATATAATAATGAACCAGTAACAACTATATAATAATGAACCAGTAACAACTATATAATAATGAACCAGTAACAACTATATAATAATGAACCAGTAACAACTATATAATAATGAACCAGTAACAACTATAACTATACAATAATGAACCAGTAACAACTATATAATAATGAACCAGTAACAACTATATAATAATGAACCAGTAACAACTATAACTATATAGTAATGAACCAGTAACAACTATATAGTAATGAACCAGTAATAACTATATAATAATGAACCAGTAACAACTATATAATAATGAACCAGTAACAACTATATAGTAATGAACCAGTAACCAGTAACAGTTCCACTGGATGTCAGAAGGTGAATTCACCAATTTGTAAGTCGCTCTGGATAAGAGCGTCTGCTAAATGACTTAAATGTAAATGTAAATGTAACTATATAGTAATGAACCAGTAATAACTATATAATAATGAACCAGTAATAACTATATAATAATGAACCAGTAACAACTATATAATAATGAACCAGTAACAACTATATAATAATGAACCAGTAATAACTATATAATAATGAACCAGTAACAACTATAACTATATAATAATGAACCAGTAACAACTATAACTATATAATAATGAACCAGTAATAACTATATAATAATGAACCAGTAACAACTATAACTATATAATAATGAACCAGTAACAACTATAACTATATAATAATGAACCAGTAACAACTATATAATAATGAACCAGTAACAACTATATAATAATGAACCAGTAACAACTATATAATAATGAACCAGTAATAACTATATAATAATGAACCAGTAACAACTATAACTATATAATAATGAACCAGTAACAACTATATAATAATGAACCAGTAACAACTATATAATAATGAACCAGTAATAACTATATAATAATGAACCAGTAACAACTATATAATAATGAACCAGTAACAACTATATAATAATGAACCAGTAATAACTATAACTATATAATAATGAACCAGTAACAACTATATAATAAAGAACCAGTAACAACTATACAATAATGAACCAGTAATAACTATATAATAATGAACCAGTAACAACTATACAATAATGAACCAGTAATAACTATATAATAATGAACCAGTAACAACTATACAATAATGAACCAGTAATAACTATACAATAATGAACCAGTAATAACTATATAATAATGAACCAGTAACAACTATAACTATACAATAATGAACCAGTAACAACTATATAATAATGAACCAGTAACAACTATAACTATATAATAATGAACCAGTAACAACTATATAATAATGAACCAGTAATAACTATAACTATATAATAATGAACCAGTAACAACTATATAATAATGAACCAGTAACAACTATATAATAATGAACCAGTAACAACTATATAATAATGAACCAGTAACAACTATATAATAATGAACCAGTAATAACTATATAATAATGAACCAGTAACAACTATAACTATATAATAATGAACCAGTAACAACTATATAATAATGAACCAGTAACAACTATAACTATATAATAATGAACCAGTAACAACTATATAATAATGAACCAGTAATAACTATAACTATATAATAATGAACCAGTAACAACTATAACTATATAATAATGAACCAGTAATAACTATATAATAATGAACCAGTAACAACTATATAATAATGAACCAGTAACAACTATATAATAATGAACCAGTAACAACTATATAATAATGAACCAGTAACAACTATATAATAATGAACCAGTAACAACTATATAATAATGAACCAGTAACAACTATAACTATATAATAATGAACCAGTAATAACTATATAATAATGAACCAGTAACAACTATAACTATACAATAATGAACCAGTAACAACTATAACTATATAATAATGAACCAGTAATAACTATATAATAATGAACCAGTAATAACTATATAATACTGAACCAGTAATAACTATAACTATATAATAATGAACCAGTAACAACTATAAAATAATAACTATAATAATAATAACTATAATAATAATAACTATAACTATATAATAATGAACCAGTAACAACTATATAATTATGAACCAGTAATAACTATATAATAATAACTATAATAATATAATGAACCAGTAACAACTATATAATAATAGCTATAATAATATAATGAACCAGTAACAACTATATAATAATGAACCAGTAATAACTATATAATAATGAACCAGTAACAACTATAAAATAATAACTATAATAATAATAACTATAATAATAATAACTATAATAATATAATAATGAACCAGTAATAACTATATAATAATGAACCAGTAACAACTATAACTATATAATAATGAACCAGTAACAACTATAACTATACAATAATGAACCAGTAACAACTATATAATAATGAACCAGTAACAACTATAACTATATAATAATGAACCAGTAACAACTATATAATAATGAACCAGTAACAACTATAACTATATAGTAATGAACCAGTAACAACTATATAGTAATGAACCAGTAATAACTATATAATAATGAACCAGTAACAACTATATAATAATGAACCAGTAACAACTATATAATAATGAACCAGTAACAACTATATAATAATGAACCAGTAACAACTATATAATAATGAGCCAGTAACAACTATAACTATATAATAATGAACCAGTAATAACTATATAATAATGAACCAGTAATAACTATAACTATATAATAATGAACCAGTAACAACTATACAATAATGAACCAGTAACAACTATAACTATATAATAATGAACCAGTAATAACTATATAATAATGAACCAGTAATAACTATATAATAATGAACCAGTAATAACTATATAATACTGAACCAGTAATAACTATAACTATATAATAATGAACCAGTAACAACTATAAAATAATAACTATAATAATAATAACTATAATAATAATAACTATAACTATATAATAATGAACCAGTAACAACTATATAATTATGAACCAGTAATAACTATATAATAATGAACCAGTAATAACTATATAATACTGAACCAGTAATAACTATAACTATATAATAATGAACCAGTAACAACTATAAAATAATAACTATAATAATAATAACTATAATAATAATAACTATAACTATATAATAATGAACCAGTAACAACTATATAATTATGAACCAGTAATAACTATATAATAATGAACCAGTAACAACTATATAATAATGAACCAGTAACAACTATATAATAATGAGCCAGTAACAACTATAACTATATAATAATGAACCAGTAATAACTATATAATAATGAACCAGTAACAACTATAACTATACAATAATGAACCAGTAACAACTATAACTATATAATAATGAACCAGTAATAACTATATAATAATGAACCAGTAATAACTATATAATACTGAACCAGTAATAACTATAACTATATAATAATGAACCAGTAACAACTATAAAATAATAACTATAATAATAATAACTATAATAATAATAACTATAACTATATAATAATGAACCAGTAACAACTATATAATTATGAACCAGTAATAACTATATAATAATAACTATAATAATATAATGAACCAGTAACAACTATATAATAATAGCTATAATAATATAATGAACCAGTAACAACTATATAATAATGAACCAGTAATAACTATATAATAATGAACCAGTAACAACTATAAAATAATAACTATAATAATAATAACTATAATAATAATAACTATAATAATATAATAATGAACCAGTAATAACTATATAATAATGAACCAGTAACAACTATAAAATAATAACTATAATAATAATAACTATAATAATAATAACTATAATAATATAATAATGAACCAGTAATAACTATAATAATAATAACTATAATAATATAATAATGAACCAGTAATAACTATATAATAATGAACCAGTAATAACTATAAAATAATAACTATAATAATATAATAATGAACCAGTAATAACTATATAATAATGAACCAGTAATAACTATATAATAATGAACCAGTAATAACTACAAAATAATAACTATAATAATAATAACTATAATAATAATAACTATAACTATATAATAATGAACCAGTAACAACTATATAATTATGAACCAGTAATAACTATATAATAATAACTATAATAATATAATGAACCAGTAACAACTATATAATAATAGCTATAATAATATAATGAACCAGTAACAACTATATAATAATGAACCAGTAATAACTATATAATAATGAACCAGTAACAACTATAAAATAATAACTATAATAATAATAACTATAATAATATAATAATGAACCAGTAATAACTATATAATAATGAACCAGTAACAACTATAAAATAATAACTATAATAATAATAACTATAATAATAATAACTATAATAATATAATAATGAACCAGTAATAACTATATAATAATGAACCAGTAATAACTATAAAATAATAACTATAATAATATAATAATGAACCAGTAATAACTATATAATAATGAACCAGTAATAACTATATAATAATGAACCAGTAATAACTACAAAATAATAACTATAATAATAATAACTATAACTATATAATAATGAACCAGTAACAACTATATAATTATGAACCAGTAATAACTATATAATAATAACT
>NC_088218.1:2339137-2389137 GCF_036934945.1 Oncorhynchus masou masou | reverse complement strand
TGCCATAGTAATGCCAGAGATGATGGCCATGTAACAGAGACAGTCTACCACCAGTTAAACAGTGAAGCAAAGCAGACAGCCTTGAACTGGTTCTTATATCACCTGGATGTTACTCCAACACCAGCCACAGTCCAGTCTGCGTGTGTGTCCAGGGTGTGTGTGTGTGTGTGTGTCCAGTGTGTGTGTGTGTGTCCAGTGTGTGTGTGTCCAGTGTGTGTGTGTGTGTCCAGTGTGTGTGTGTGTCCAGTGTGTGTGTGTGTGTGTGTGTGTCCAGTGTGTGTGTGTGTGTGTGTGTGTGTGTGTGTGTCCAGTGTGTGTAACTCTGTGTCTGGACTACAAAGAGGGAAAGTTCAAGCTATTAACCTCAGGTCGTTGCCTTTTCTATGGAAAACTGTTGGTGGAACGGGGGGTCTGGCTGGGGAACGGGGGGGTCTGGCTGGGGAACGGGGGGTCTGGCTGGGGAACGGGGGTCTGGCTGGGGAACGGGGGGGTCTGGCTGGGGAACGGGGGGGTCTGGCTGGGGAACGGGGGGTCTGGCTGGGGAACGGGGGTCTGGCTGGGGAACGGGGGGTCTGGCTGGGGAACGGGGGGTCTGGCTGGGGAACGGGGGTCTGGCTGGGGAACGGGGGGTCTGGCTGGGGAACGGGGGGGTCTGGCTGGGGAACGGGGGTCTGGCTGGGGAACGGGGGGGTCTGGCTGGGGAGGGTTAGGGTAGGAGTAGTGGAGACATCCATAATGGAACACTATTCCCTATCTAGTGCACTACTTTTGACCAGAGCCCATAAGGCCACTTTATAGGGAATAGGGTGCCAATTGGCACACTTCCCTAGAGTCACCACCACCAGCATTTTCCAGCCGTCCCCCTCCTCCTCTCCCATCTCCATCCCTCCTCCTCTCCCTCCCCTGCTCTCCAACACCACCCCTCCATCTCTCCCTCCCCCGCTCCCTCACTCCATCTCTCCTCCACCCCTCCCTCCTCCTCTCCCTCCCTCCCCCATCTCCACCCCTCCCCTCCCCTCCCTCCCCCCATCTCCATCCCTCCTCCTCCTCCTCTCCCTCCTCCGCTCTCCAACACCACCCCTCCCTCCTCCCCATCTCCATCCCTCCACCTCCTCCTCTCCCTCCTCCGCTCTCCAACACCACCCCTCCATCTCCTCCTCTCCTCTCCCCTCCCTCCCCATCTCCATCCCTCCACCTCCTCCTCTCCCTCCCCTGCTCTCCAACACCACCCCTCCCTCCTCCCCATCTCCATCCCTCCACCTCCTCCTCTCCCTCCTCCGCTCTCCAACACCACCCCTCCACCTCCTCCTCTCCCTCCCCCGCTCCCTCACTCCACCCCTCCACCTCCTCCTCTCCATTATCCCTCCATCTCCCTGTCGGGATAATCAGTCATATCTGACAGTAATGTTTTTCATGACACAGCAAATCCACCCAATCTTTTTGCAAAGAGGAAGAGGACAGAAGGTAGTGGAGAAATACAAAGAGCCAGAACAACACAAGCCTCTCAGTCAGTCAGCCGCTGCAGGGCGGAGACTGTGTGTGTGTGTGTGTGTGTGTCCTGTATGATGAAGAAGAAGATGATGATGTGTGTGGAGTCAGGCATCTATTCCACCCTCTGACCGAGCTCCCAGACACCCTGCCTCCCAAGGCAGATATATTAACCTGTCATATGATGTGTACTGAACACACTCTCCTCTGGAAGGAGGAGAGTCCTAAATGAAACAATATTCCCTAAGGACCTCGGTCAAATGTAGGGCCTGAACACACTCTCCTCTGGAAGGAGGAGAGTCCTTAATGAAACAATATTCCCTAAGGGCCTCGGTCAAATGTAGGGCCTGAACACACTCTCCTCTGGAAGGAGGAGAGTCCTTAATGAAACAATATTCCCTAAGGACCTCGGTCAAATGTAGGGCCTGAACACACTCTCCTCTGGAAGGAGGAGAGTCCTTAATGAAACAATATTCCCTAAGGACCTCGGTCAAATGTAGGGCCTGAACACACTCTCCTCTGGAAGGAGGAGAGTCCTAAATGAAACAATATTCCCTAAGGGCCTCGGTCAAATGTAGGGCCTGAACACACTCTCCTCTGGAAGGAGGAGAGTCCTAAATGAAACAATATTCCCTAAGGACCTCGGTCAAATGTAGGGCCTGAACACACTCTCCTCTGGAAGGAGGAGAGTCCATAATTAAACAATATTCCCTAAGGACCTCGGTCAAATGTAGGGCCTGAACACACTCTCCTCTGGAAGGAGGAGAGTCCTTAATGAAACAATATTCCCTAAGGACCTCGGTCAAATGTAGGGCCTGAACACACTCTCCTCTGGAAGGAGGAGAGTCCTAAATGAAACAATATTCCCTAAGGACCTCGGTCAAATGTAGGGCAATATAAAAAGGGAACGAGGTGCGCCGTTAGGGACTGAACCACTCGCCGTAGGAAGGATGGAAGGGAGGGTGAAAAGAGGAGTTTGGACGTGCTGAATAAAACACAACCCATTCAAGACAACCAGTCACCTCTCAAAGACCTGCCCGTTCCACCGAGGGAGGATCTCTCACCAAGGGAGGATCTCTCACAGAGGGAGGATCTCTCACCGAGGGAGGATTTCTAACCGAGGGAGGATCTCTCAATGAGGGAGGATCTCTCACCGAGGGAGGATTTCTAACCGAGGGAGGATCTCTAACCGAGGGAGGATCTCTCACCGAGGGAGGATTTCTAACCGAGGGAGGATCTCTAACCGAGGGAGGATCTCTCACCGAGGGAGGATCTCTCACCGAGGGAGGATCTCTCACCGAGGGAGGATTTCTCACCGAGGGAGGATCTCTCGCCGAGGGAGGATCTCTCGCCGAGGGAGGATCTCTCACCGAGGGAGGTTCTCTAACCGAGGGAGGATCTCTAACCGAGGGAGGATCTCTCACCGAGGGAGGATCTCTCACCGAGGGAGGATTTCTCACCGAGGGAGGATTTCTCACCGAGGGAGGATCTCTAACCGAGGGAGGATCTCTAACCGAGGGAGGATCTCTAACCAAGGGAGGATATCTCACCGAGGGATGATCTCTAACCGAGGGAGGATCTCTCACCGAGGGAGGATATCTCACAGAGGGAGGATCTCTCACAGAGGGAGGATTTCTCACCGAGGGAGGATCTCTCACAGAGGGAGGATTTCTAACCGAGGAGGATATCTCACAGAGGGAGGATCTCTCACAGAGGGAGGATCTCTCACAGAGGGAGGATTTCTCACAGAGGGAGGATATCTCTCTGAACGTGTCATGAAACAGAGTCATGAATAACTTCGGGGGGGGCATCTTCTGACATCATGGCTGTGATGTCATCTCTCCACAGTTACTGTGTCAGTTCAAAAAAAGGACTACGGATCTAGTATAATATAGAATGGTCTCTAGGTTACTGTGGATCTAGTATAATATATAATGGTCTATAGGTGACTGTGGATCTAGTATCATATAGAACAGTCTCTAGGTTACGGTGGAAGACATTAAGGAGTACAGATCTAGTATAATATAGAATGGTCTCTAGGTTACTGTGGAAGACAGTAAGGACTACGGATCTAGTATTATATAGAATGGTCTCTAGGTTACTGTGGATCTAGTATTATATAGAATGGTCTCTAGGTTACTGTGGATCTAGTATTATATAGAATGGTCTCTAGGTTACTGTGGATCTAGTATTATATAGAATGGTCTCTAGGTTACTGTGGATCTAGTATTATATAGAATGGTCTCTAGATTACTGTGGATCTAGTATTATACAGAATGATCTCTAGGTTACTGTGGATCTAGTATTATACAGAATGGTCTCTAGGTTACTGTGGATATAGTATTATATAGAATGGTCTCTAGGTTACTGTGGAAGACAGTAAAGAGTACATATCTAGTATTATACAGAATGGTCTCTAGGTTACTGTGGATCTAGTATTATATAGAATGGTCTCTAGGTTACTGTGGATCTAGTATTATATAGAATGGTCTCTACGTTACTGTGGATCTAGTATTATATAGAATGGTCTCTAGGTTACTGTGGATCTAGTATAATATAGAATGGTCTCTAGGTTACTGTGGAATACAGTAAAGAGTACATATCTAGTATTATATAGAATGGTCTCTAGGTTACTGTGGAAGACCAGAGGCTGTTAAAAACTTTCAAAATTAAGCCAGAAAGTCCGTCCCCATATTGCAACATGGAAGAGAGGTGTTGACAGACCAGAGAGGTTAGGTCATTCAACATGGAAGAGAGGTGTTGACAGACCAGAGAGTTTAGGTCATTCAACATGGAAGAGAGGTGTTGACAGACCAGAGAGGTTAGGTCATTCAACATGGAAGAGAGGTGTTGACAGACCAGAGAGGTTAGGTCATTCAACATGGAAGAGAGGTGTTGACAGACCAGAGAGTTTAGGTCATTCAACATGGAAGAGAGGTGTTGACAGACCAGAGAGTTTAGGTCATTCAACATGGAAGAGAGGTGTTGACAGACCAGAGAGTTTAGGTCATTCAACATGGAAGAGAGGTGTTGACAGACCAGAGAGTTTAGGTCATTCAACATGGAAGAGAGGTGTTGACAGACCAGAGAGTTTAGGTCATTCAACATGGAATAGAGGTGTTGACAGACCAGAGAGTTTAGGTCATTCAACATGGAAGAGAGGTGTTGACAGACCAGAGAGTTTAGGTCATTCAACATGGAAGAGAGGTGTTGACAGACCAGAGAGTTTAGGTCATTCAACATGGAAGAGAGGTGTTGACAGACCAGAGAGTTTAGGTCATTCAACATGGAAGAGAGGTGTTGACAGACCAGATAGTTTAGGTCATTCAACATGGAAGAGAGGTGTTGACAGACCAGATAGTTTAGGTCATTCAACATGGAAGAGAGGTGTTGACAGACCAGAGAGTTTAGGTCATTCAACATGGAAGAGAGGTGTTGACAGACCAGAGAGTTTAGGTCATTCAACATGGAAGAGAGGTGTTGACAGACCAGAGAGTTTAGGTCATTCAACATGGAAGAGAGGTGTTGACAGACCAGAGAGTTTAGGTCATTCAACATGGAAGAGAGGTGTTGACAGACCAGATAGTTTAGGTCATTCAACATGGAAGAGAGGTGTTGACAGACCAGAGAGTTTAGGTCATTCAACATGGAAGAGAGGTGTTGACAGACCAGAGAGTTTAGGTCATTCAACATAGAAGAGAGGTGTTGACAGACCAGAGAGTTTAGGTCATTCAACATGGAAGAGAGGTGTTGACAGACCAGAGAGTTTAGGTCATTCAACATGGAAGAGAGGTGTTGACAGACCAGAGAGTTTAGGTCATTCAACATGGAAGAGAGGTGTTGACAGACCAGAGAGTTTAGGTCATTCAACATGGAAGAGAGGTGTTGACAGACCAGAGAGTTTAGGTCATTCAACATGGAAGAGCATGGAAGAGAGGTGTTGACAGACCAGAGAGTTTAGGTCATTCAACATGGAAGAGCATGGAAGAGAGGTGTTGACAGACCAGAGAGTTTAGGTCATTCAACATGGAAGAGAGGTGTTGACAGACCAGAGAGTTTAGGTCATTCAACATGGAAGAGAGGTGTTGACAGACCAGAGAGTTTAGGTCATTCAACATGGAAGAGAGGTGTTGACAGACCAGAGAGTTTAGGTCATTCAACATGGAAGAGAGGTGTTGACAGACCAGAGAGTTTAGGTCATTCAACATGGAAGAGAGGTGTTGACAGACCAGAGAGTTTAGGTCATTCAACATGGAAGAGAGGTGTTGACAGACCAGAGAGTTTAGGTCATTCAACATGGAAGAGAGGTGTTGACAGACCAGAGAGTTTAGGTCATTCAACATGGAAGAGAGGTGTTGACAGACCAGAGAGTTTAGGTCATTCAACATGGAAGAGAGGTGGAGAGAAACAGCTGTGGACAGACATCCTGCCCAGTTATCACCTGACTTACTGAAACACTCTACTGCAGGGCAGAGGGGATGGAGGGAGAGAAGGAGCGAGAGAGGGAGGGAGAGAAGGAGGGAGTGAAGGAGCAGGGGATAGAGGGAGAGAAGGAGCAGAGGATGGAGGGAGAGAAGGAGCGAGAGAGGGAGGGAGAGAAGGAGCGAGAGAGGGAGAGAGAGAAGGAGAGAGAGAGGGAGAGAGAGAAGGAGAGAGGAGAGGGAGAGAGAGAAGGAGCGAGAGAGGGAGGGAGAGAAGGAGGGAGAGAGGGAGAGAGAGAGGGAGAGAGAGAGAGAGGAGAGAGAGAGAAGGAGCGAGAGAGGGAGGGAGAGAAGGAGCGAGAGAGGGAGGGAGAGAAGGAGGGAGACAGGGAGGGAGAGAAGGAGAGAGAGAGGGGAGAGAGAAGGAGCGAGAGAGGGAGGGAGAGAAGGAGGGAGACAGGGAGGGAGAGAAGGAGCGAGAGAGGGAGGGAGAGAAGGAGCGAGAGAGGGGAGAGAGAGAAGGAGAGAGAGAGGGAGAGAGAAAGGAGCAAGAGAGGGAGGGAGAGAAGGAGGGAGTGAAGGAGCAGGGGATAGAGGGAGAGAAGGAGTAGATGATGGAGGGAGAGAAGGAGCGAGAGAGGGAGGGAGAGAAGGAGCGAGAGAGGGAGAGAGAGAGGGAGAGAGAGAGAGAGAGGGAGAGAGAGAAGGAGCGAGAGAGGGAGGGAGAGAAGGAGCGAGAGAGGGAGGGAGAGAAGGAGGGAGACAGGGAGGGAGAGAAGGAGAGAGAGAGGGAGAGAGAGAAGGAGCGAGAGAGGGAGGGAGAGAAGGAGGGAGACAGGGAGGGACAGAAGGAGAGAGAGGGAGAGAAGGAGCAGAGGATGGAGGGAGAGAAGGAGCGAGAGAGGGAGGGAGAGAAGGAGCGAGACAGGGAGGGAGAGAAGGAGAGAGAGAGGGAGAGAGAGAAGGAGCGAGAGAGGGAGGGAGAGAAGGAGCGAGAGAGGTAGAGAGAGAGGTTGAGAGAGAAGAGGAGGTGAGAGGAGGAGGGGTTGAGAGAGGAAAGGTTGAGAGAGGAGAGGGAGGGGGTTGAGAGAGGAGAGGAGGTTGAGAGAGGAGAGGAGGGGGTGAGAGGAGAGGAGGAGGAGTGAGAGGGGTTGAGAGAGGAGGGAGAGGAGGAGGAATGAGAGGAGGTTGAGAGAGGAGAGGAGAGGGGAGGGGGGTTGAGAGAGGAGAGGAGGGGGGGTGAGAGGAGAGGAGGAGGAGTGAGAGGGGGTTGAGAGAGGAGGGAGAGGAGGAGGAATGAGAGGAGGTTGAGAGAGGAGAGGAGGGGGGTTGAGAGAGGAAGAGGGGTTGAGAGAGGAGAGGCGGGGAGTGAGAGGAGAGGAGGAGGAGTGAGAGGAGGTTGAGAGAGGAGAGGAGGGTTGAGAGAGGAAGAGGGGTTGAGAGAGGAGAGGCGGGGAGGGAGAGGGAGAGGAAGAGGAATGAGAGGAGGTTGAGAGAGGAGAGGAGGGGGGTTGAGAGAGGAAGAGGGGTTGCGAGAGGAGGTTGAGAGAGGAGAGGAGGTACAAGGGTAATCAGCGTCAGGGGGAGATGAATAGTCGGTCGGACTCTCGCTCTGTCTCTGTCATTTGTGGCTCAGCTGAGTGAGAATTAATTGAACTGATTAGCTTTCTTTATTTATCTGGACGTATGGTGCCTGAATCCAATGGTCTCAGTAGAGGGAGCCAATCAGAGGGTCTGTCTCTCACCGTCTGACTGTCCCTCAGGTCTCCCCCTCCACTAAGACACAACCCCGTCTGACTGTCCCTCAGGTCTCCTCCTCCACTAAGACACAACACCGCCTGACTGTCCCTCAGGTCTCCCTCCTCCACTAAGACACAACACCACCTGACTGTCCCTCAGGTCTCCTCCTCCACTAAGACACAACACCGTCTGACTGTCCCTCAGGTCTCCCCTCCACTAAGACACAACACTGTCTGACTGTCCCTCAGGTCTCCCCCTCCACTAAGACACAACACCGTCTGACTGTCCCTCACTAAGACACAACACCGTCTGACTGTCCCTCAGGTCTCCCCCTCCACTAAGACACAACACCGTCTGACTGTCCCTCAGGTCTCCCCTCCACTAAGACACAACACCGTCTGATTGTCCCTCAGGTCTCCTCCTCCACTAAGACACAACACCGTCTGACTGTCCCTTCAGGTCTCCCTCCTCCACTAAGACACAACACAGTCTGACTGTCCCTCAGGTCTCCCCCTCCACTAAGACACAACACCGTCTGACTGTCCCTCAGGTCTCCTCCTCCACTAAGACACAACCCCGTCTGACTGTCCCTCAGGTCTCCTCCTCCACTAAGACAGGGAAACGTCTGACTGTCCCTCAGGTCTCCTCCTCCACTAAGACACAACACCGTCTGACTGTCCCTAAGGTCTCCTCCTCCACTAAGACACAACACCGTCTGACTGTCCCTCAGGTCTCCTCCTCCACTAAGACACAACACCGTCTGACTGTCCCTCAGGTCTCCTCCTCCACTAAGACACAACACCGTCTGACTGTCCCTCAGGTCTCCTCCTCCACTAAGACAACACCGTCTGACTGTCCCTCAGGTCTCCTCCTCCACTAAGACACAACACCGTCTGACTGTCCCTCAGGTCTCCTCCTCCACTAAGACACAACACCGTCTGACTGTCCCTAAGGTCTCCTCCTCCACTAAGACACAACACCGTCTGACTGTCCCTCTGGTCTCCCCCTCCACTAAGACACAACCCCGTCTGACTGTCCCTCAGGTCTCCTCCTCCACTAAGACACAACACCGTCTGACTGTCCCTCAGGTCTCCTCCTCCACTAAGACACAACACCGTCTGACTGTCCCTCAGGTCTCCTCCTCCACTAAGACACAACCCCGTCTGACTGTCCCTCAGGTCTCCCCCTCCACTAAGACACAACACCGTCTGACTGTCCCTCAGGTCTCCTCCTCCACTAAGACACAACACCGTCTGACTGTCCCTCAGGTCTCCCCCTCCACTAAGACACAACATCGTCTGACTGTCCCTCAGGTCTCCTCCCTCCACTAAGACACAACACCGTCTGACTGTCCCTCAGGTCTCCCTCCTCCACTAAGACACAACACCATCTGACTGTCCCTCAGGTCTCCCCCTCCACTAAGACACAACACCGTCTGACTGTCCCTCAGGTCTCCTCCTCCACTAAGACACAACACCGTCTGACTGTCCCTCAGGTCTCCCCTCCACTAAGACACAACACCGTCTGACTGTCCCTCAGGTCTCCTCCTCCACTAAGACACAACACCGTCTGACTGTCCCTCAGGTCTCCCTCCTCCACTAAGACACAACACCATCTGACTGTCCCTCAGGTCTCCTCCTCCACTAAGACACAACACCGTCTGACTGTCCCTCAGGTCTCCCTCCTCCACTAAGACACAACACCGTCTGACTGTCCCTCAGGTCTCCCTCCTCCACTAAGACACAACACCATCTGACTGTCCCTCAGGTCTCCCCCTCCACTAAGACACAACACCGTCTGACTGTCCCTCACTAAGACACAACACCGTCTGACTGTCCCTCAGGTCTCCCCCTCCACTAAGACAAAACACCATCTGACTGTCCCTCAGGTCTCCCCTCCACTAAGACACAACACCATCTGACTGTCCCTCAGGTCTCCCCCTCCACTAAGACACAACACCATCTGACTGTCCCTCAGGTCTCCCCCTCCACTAAGACACAACACCATCTGACTGTCCCTCAGGTCTCCCCCTCCACTAAGACACAACACCGTCTGACTGTCCCTAAGGTCTCCACCTCCACTAAGACACAACACCGTCTGACTGTCCCTCAGGTCTCCTCCTCCACTAAGACACAACACCGTCTGACTGTCCCTCAGGTCTCCTCCTCCACTAAGACACAACACCTTCTGACTGTCCCTCAGGTCTCCCCCTCCACTAAGACAGGGAACCGTCTGACTGTCCCTCAGGTCTCCCTCCTCCACTAAGACAGGGAACCGTCTGACTGTCCCTCAGGTCTCCCCCCTCCACTAAGACAGGGAACCGTCTGACTGTCCCTCAGGTCTCCCCCTCCACTAAGACACAACACCGTCTGACTGTCCCTCAGGTCTCCCCCTCCACTAAGACAGGGAACCGTCTGACTGTCCCTCAGGTCTCCCTCCTCCACTAAGACAGGGAACCGTCTGACTGTCCCTCAGGTCTCCTCCTCCACTAAGACACAACACCATCTGACTGTCCCTCAGGTCTCCTCCTCCACTAAGACACAACACCTTCTGACTGTCCCTCAGGTCTCCCTCCTCCACTAAGACACAACACCGTCTGACTGTCCCTCAGGTCTCCTCCTCCACTAAGACACAACACCGTCTGACTGTCCCTCAGGTCTCCCCCTCCACTAAGACACAACACCGTCTGACTGTCCCTCAGGTCTCCTCCTCCACTAAGACACAACACCGTCTGACTGTCCCTCAGGTCTCCCCCTCCACTAAGACACAACACCGTCTGACTGTCCCTCAGGTCTCCTCCTCCACTAAGACACAACTAAACGTGGACACCGTCTTCCAGCTGATGGTGAACCTCGAGTCACCCAGATTTTTTTATGGGTCATTTTTGATTACGCTAATTTGGTTTCCAAAACACAGCATCTAACAACAACAACAACAACAACAACAACAAACACTATCACTACACTTCTCTACTTCGTTGAAGAAGCTGCAACCTTGGTTTCAGAGGAGAAGTGCATTTCCTGTCTTATCAAAAGCGTTGAAAACCGATGCTGAATTAAAAACGCCAACATCTACTCACAGTCTCCGACATCTACTTGACAGTCTCCGTTGTCATGGTTTCAGACGTTTTGAAACTGTCTAGGCTGTATGTTGTTCCAAGGAAGCCGCACAGTGATCCGAGCAATCTGGTTTGGCTAGCGGTAGAACTATAGGTGCGCTTGATTTGCTCTCCGGGAACACCGAGTCGGGAGAGTTTGCAGCATCAGTTCGACACATGAAATGGTTTGATAAAAAGGGGAAGACTTGACCAACCCACCTCGCAGGGCAGGTGAAACAAGCGCACCTCCTGCCAACAGCGCCGGAAACAGAATAAAGTAGGAACGTAAAAGCTTTATCGTAGTTTTTTATTCTTTATGTTTATTAATTTATATTTGAAATGTTTTTCTTTTTATAGAAATGTTGGGCGATTGACAAAGAATGACTCGGAGATGGAGTGAGTTGAACGTGTCATGAAACAGAAATGGAGATGGATGAGATGGACCAGTCGATGGATCGTTTGGTGACCATTGACCTAAAGTCTTGTCTCTCTCTCCGGGCTGATTTCAGCGAGGTGCAGCGGGTGTGAGGGGGGAGAGTGACTGCGGAGACATCAGAGCCCGACAGTGAGGGTGTGATGAGGAGAGTGACTGCACTGCAGAGACATCAGAGCCCGACAGTGAGGGTGTGAGGGGGAGAGTGACTGTGGAGACATCAGAGCCCGACAGTGAGGGTGTGATGAGGAGAGTGACTGTGGAGACATCAGAGCCCGACAGTGAGGGTGTGAGGGGGGAGAGTGACTGTGGAGACATCAGAGCCCGACAGTGAGGGTGTGAGGGGGAGAGTGACTGTGGAGACATCAGAGCCCGACAGTGAGGGTGTGAGGGGGAGAGTGACTGTGGAGACATCAGAGCCCGACAGTGAGGGTGTGATGGGGAGAGTGACTGCACTGTGGAGACATCAGAGCCCGACAGTGAGGGTGTGAGGGGGAGAGTGACTGCACTCTGGAGACATCAGAGCCCGACAGTGAGGGTGTGAGGGGGAGAGTGACTGTGGAGACATCAGAGCCCGACAGTGAGGGTGTGATGAGGAGAGTGACTGTGGAGACATCAGAGCCCGACAGTGAGGGTGTGAGGGTGTGAGTGACTGCGGAGACATCAGAGCCCGACAGTGAGGGTGTGAGGGTGTGAGTGACTGCGGAGACATCAGAGCCCGACAGTGAGGGTGTGAGTGACTGCGGAGACATCAGAGCCTGACAGTGAGGGTGTGAGGGGAGAGTGACTGTGGAGACATCAGAGCCCGACAGTGAGGGTGTGATGGGGAGAGTGGCTGCACTGCGGAGACATCAGAGCCCGACAGTGAGGGTGTGATGGGGAGAGTGACTGTGGAGACATCAGAGCCCGACAGTGAGGGTGTGAGGGGGAGAGTGAAAGTGGAGACATCAGAGCCCGACAGTGAGGGTGTGATGGGGAGAGTGACTGCGGAGACATCAGAGCCCGACAGTGAGGGTGTAATGGGGAGAGTGAATGCGGAGACATCAAAGCCCGACAGTGAGGGTGTGAGGGGGAGAGTGACTGTGGAGACATCAGAGCCCGACAGTGAGGGTGTGAGGGGGAGAGTGACTGCGGAGACATCAGAGCCCGACAGTGAGGGTGTGAGTGACTGTGGAGACATCAGAGCCCGACAGTGAGGGTGTGAGGGTGTGAGTGACTGCGGAGACATCAGAGCCCGACAGTGAGGGTGTGATGGGGAGAGTGACTGTGGAGACATCAGAGCCCGACAGTGAGGGTGTGATGGGGAGAGTGACTGCACTGTGGAGACATCAGAGCCCGACAGTGAGGGTGTGATGGGGAGAGTGACTGCACTGTGGAGACATCAGAGCCCGACAGTGAGGGTGTGATGGAGGCCGTGAGGGAGATCAGCTCAGAGCCTTAATATACTGCAGCCCGGAGCTGAGACTCTAAATGATGGGACTGCAGGTCTGAGGTAACTGATGTGATGGGGTGTGTGTGTGTGTGTGTGTGTGACTGCAGAGCCACTGGATTGATTTAGTGGCAGACGGGAGGACATTTACTCTGATTAAAGTAGAAGAGGCTGCTCTACATTCCTCCTCTCTCTCCTCTTCTCCTCCTTTCTTTCATCTCCTCTCTCCTCTTCACTCTCTCCACCTTTTTCCTTTTCTCTCTCCTCCTCTCCTCCGTTCCTTCCCCTTCTCTTTCCATTTATCCTCGTCCTATTTTCAAAGTGATGTTAAGTTGACAACACACGCCTGCCGCTGGTCTCCACAGAGCCCCCCCCCCCCCACCTCCTAGATCTCCTCTCCAGTCGTAGTATAAACACACAGTTAAACAAGAGCCCGTCTGAGGAAGGGAGGAGACAGTAAATAGCAGGTGGAGGAGCCCCCCCGTTCCTCCTAGAGCTCCTCTCCAGTCTCCACAGAGCCCCCCTCCTAGAGCTCCTCTCCAGTCTCCACAGAGCCCCCCCCTCCTAGAGCTCCTCTCCAGTCTCCACAGAGCCACCCCCCCCTAGAGCTCCTCTCCATTCTCCACAGAGCCCCCCTCCCTCCTAGAGCTCCTTTCCAGTCTCCACAGAGCCCCCCCCTAGAGCTCCTCTCCAGTCTCCACAGAGCCCCCCCCCCCCAGAGCTCCTCTCCAGTCTCCACAGAGCCCCCCTCCCTCCTAGAGCTCCTCTCCAGTCTCCACAGAGCCCCCCCCCCTAGAGCTCCTCTCCAGTCTCCACAGAGCCCCCCTCCTAGAGCTCCTCTCCAGTCTCCACAGAGCCCCCCTCCTAGAGCTCCTCTCCAGTCTCCACAGAGCCCCCCCCCCCCCCCCCCTAGAGCTCCTCTCCAGTCTCCACAGAGCCCCCCCTCCCTCCTAGAGCTCCTTTCCAGTCTCCACAGAGCCCCCCCCTAGAGCTCCTCTCCAGTCTCCACAGAGCCCCCCCCTAGAGCTCCTCTCCAGTCTCCACAGAGCCCCCCTCCCTCCTAGAGCTCCTCTCCAGTCTCCACAGAGCCCCCCCCCCTAGAGCTCCTCTCCAGTCTCCACAGAGCCCCCCTCCTAGAGCTCCTCTCCAGTCTCCACAGAGCCCCCCTCCCTCCTAGAGCTCCTCTCCAGTCTCCACAGAGCCCCCCCCTAGAGCTCCTCTCCAGTCTCCACAGAGCCCCCCCTCCTAGAGCTCCTCTCCAGTCTCCACAGAGCCCCCCCTCCTAGAGCTCCTCTCCAGTCTCCACAGAGCCCCCCCCTAGAGCTCCTCTCCAGTCTCCACAGAGCCCCCCTCCCTCCTAGAGCTCCTTTCCAGTCTCCACAGAGCCCCCCCCTAGAGCTCCTCTCCAGTCTCCACAGAGCCCCCCCCTAGAGCTCCTCTCCAGTCTCCACAGAGCCCCCTCCCTCCTAGAGCTCCTCTCCAGTCTCCACAGAGCCCCCCCCTAGAGCTCCTCTCCAGTCTCCACAGAGCCCCCCCTAGAGCTCCTCTCCAGTCTCCACAGAGCCCCCCCTCCTAGAGCTCCTCTCCAGTCTCCACAGAGCCCCCCCCTCCTAGAGCTCCTCTCCAGTCTCCACAGAGCCCCCCCTCCTAGAGCTCCTCTCCAGTCTCCACAGAGCCCCCCCTCCCAGAGCTCCTCTCCAGTCTCCACAGAGCCCCCCCCCCTCCCTCCTAGAGCTCCTCTCCAGTCTCCACAGAGAGAGGAGAGAGGGGTAGGATGGAGAAAGAGGGAGGATGGAGAAAGGAGGAGAGGGGTAGGATGGAGAAAGGAGAGAGAGGGAGGATGGAGAAAGGAGAGAGAGGGAGGATGGAGAAAGGAGAGAGGGGGAGGATGGAGAAAGGAGAGAGAGGGAGGATGGAGAAAGGAGAGAGGGGGAGGATGGAGAAAGGAGAGAGAGGGAGGATGGAGAAAGGAGAGAGGGGAGGATGGAGAAAGGAGAGGGGGGGATGGAGAAAGGAGAGAGGGGGAGGATGGAGAAAGGAGAGGGGGAGGATGAAGAAAGGAGAGGGGGGGAGGATGGAGAAAGGAGAGAGGGGAGGATGGAGAAAGGAGAGAGGGGGGAGGATGGAGAAAGGAGAAAGGGGGAGAGAGGGGGAGGATGGAGAAAGGAGAGAGGGGGAGGATGGAGAAAGGAGAAAGGGGGAGAGAGGGGGAGGATGGAGAAAGGAGAGAGGGGGAGAGAGGGGGAGGATGGAGAAAGGGGGAGGATGGAGAAAGGAGAGAGGGGGAGGATGGAGAAAGGAGAGAGGGGGAGGATGGAGAAAGGAGAGAGAGGGAGGATGGAGAAAGGAGAGAGGGGGAGAGAGGGGGAGGATGGAGAAAGGAGAGAGAGGGAGGATGGAGAAAGGAGAGAGAGGGAGGATGGAGAAAGGAGAGAGGGGGAGGATGGAGAAAGGAGAGAGGGGTAGGATGGAGAAAGGAGAGAGAGGGAGGATGGAGAAAGGAGAGAGGGGGGGAGGATGGAGAAAGGAGAGAGACTAATTATGTTCACAGGTGACCTTCATCTTTTTTTTCTCCTGTCTGTCTGAACAGATACAGGAAGTCCTTCTCTTCTTCTTTCTCCTGTCTGTCTGAACAGATACAGGAAGTCCTTCTCTTCTTCTTTCTCCTGTCTGTCTGAACAGATACAGGAAGTCCTTCTCTTCTTCTTTCTCCTGTCTGAACAGATACAGGAAGTCCTTCTCTTCTTCTTTCTCCTGTCTGTCTGAACAGATACAGGAAGTCCTTCTCTTCTTCTTTCTCCTGTCTGTCTGAACAGATACAGGAAGTCCTTCTCTTCTTCTTTCTCCTGTCTGTCTGAACAGATACAGGAAGTCCTTCTCTTCTTCTTTCTCCTGTCTGAACAGATACAGGAAGTCCTTCTCTTCTTCTTTCTCCTATCTGTCTGAACAGATACAGGAAGGAAGTCATTCTGAATTTCATTGTGCCCCGTATCGGTTTGGTAAAATGTCAAAGGTCAATCTGGGATGAAAGCAGTAGCAGCATCAGAGAGATTCTATTCTATTCTATTCCAGGGTAATATTGGGACGTTACAAGTCAGTAGGAAATGCATGTGATTGTCTGTACACTTCCACACACATTCTATACTCACATTCTATATTCACATTCTATATTCAGACCGATTCATCTTTCTCATATATTCTCAGACTCACTGATACAACGAGCTGATGTAGTTAACATTGAAGGAAGGTACAGCTGACAGACTGATACAACTATCTGTGGGGAACACCATCCATCCACTCCTCTCCATCGCCCCTAGAGGGATACCATCCATCCACTCCTCCCTCCATCACCCCTAGAGGGTTACCATCCATCCACTCCTCTCTCCATCGCCCCTAGAGGGATACCATCCATCCACTCCTCTCCATCGCCCCTAGAGGGTTACCATCCATCCACTCCTCTCTCCATCGCCCCTAGAGGGATACCATCCTTCCACTCCTCTCCATCGCCCCTAGAGGGATACCATCCATCCATTCCTCTCTCCTCTCCATCGCCCCTAGAGGGATACCATCCATCCACTCCTCTATCCATCGCCCCTAGAAGGTTACCATCCATCCACTCCTCTCCATCGCCCCTAGAGGGATACCATCCATCCACTCCTCCCTCCATCGCCCCTAGAGGGATACCATCCATCCACTCCTCTATCCATCGCCCCTAGAAGGTTACCATCCATCCACTCCTCTCCATCACCCCTAGAGGGATACCATCCATCCACTCCTCTCTCCATCGCCCCTAGAGGGATACCATCCATCCACTCCTCTATCCATCACCCCTAGAGGGATACCATCCATCCACTCCTCTCTCCATCGCCCCTAGAGGGATACCATCCATCCATTCCTCCCTCCATCCATCGCCCCTAGAGGGATACCATCCATCCACTCCTCTCTCCATCGCCCCTAGAGGGATACCATCCATCCACTCCTCCCTCCATCGCCCCTAGAGGGATACCATCCATCCACTCCTCCCTCCATCACCCCTAGAGGGTTACCATCCTTCCACTCCTCTCTCCATCACCCCTAGAGGGATACCATCCATCCACTCCTCTCCATCGCCCCTAGAGGGTTACCATCCATCCACTCCTCTCCATCGCCCCTAGAGGGATACCATCCATCCACTCCTCTCTCCATCACCCCTAGAGGGATACCATCCATCCACTCCTCCCTCCATCACCCCTAGAGGGATACCATCCATCCACTCCTCCCTCCATCGCCCCTAGAGGGTTACCATCCATCCACTCCTCTCTATCGCCCCTAGAGGGATACCATCCATCCACTCCTCCCTCCATCGCCCCTAGAGGGTTACCATCCATCCACTCCTCCCTCCATCACCCCTAGAGGGATACCATCCATCCACTCCTCTCTATCGCCCCTAGAGGGATACCATCCATCCACTCCTCCCTCCATCGCCCCTAGAGGGTTACCATCCATCCACTCCTCCCTCCATCACCCCTAGAGGGATACCATCCATCCACTCCTCTCCATCGCCCCTAGAGGGATACCATCCATCCACTCCTCCCTCCATCGCCCCTAGAGGGTTACCATCCATCCACTCCTCCCTCCATCACCCCTAGAGGGATACCATCCATCCACTCCTCTCCATCGCCCCTAGAGGGATACCATCCATCCACTCCTCCCTCCATCTCCCCTAGAGGGATACCATCCATCCACTCCTCCCTCCATCGCCCCTAGAGGGATACCATCCATCCACTCCTCCCTCCATCTCCCCTAGAGGGTTACCATCCATCCACTCCTCTCTCCATCGCCCCTAGAGGGTTACAATCCATCCACTCCTCTCTCCATCGCCCCTAGAGGGATACCATCCATCCACTCCTCCCTCCATCTCCCCTAGAGGGATACCATCCATCCACTCCTCTCCATCACCCCTAGAGGGTTACCATCCATCCACTCCTCCCTCCATCGCCCCTAGAGGGTTAACATCCATCCACTCCTCTCTCCTCTCCATCGCCCCTAGAGGGATACCATCCATCCACTCCGCTCCATCGCCCCTAGAGGGATACCTCCATCTATTCCTCTATGCTCTCCATCGCCCCTAGAGGGATACCATCCATCCACTCCTCTCTCCATCGCCCCTAGAGGGATACCTCCATCTATTCCTCTAACCTCTCCATCGCCCCTAGAGGGTTACCTCCATCTATTCCTCTCTCCTCTCCATCGCCCCTCGGGGGTTACCTTCATCCATCCATCGATCCCATCTCCCTCGTTCCTCACTCCCTCCATGCCTCCCTTTGCCTGCCGCTGGTCTCCATAACTCCATGTAGGAGCCTACCCCCCTAGAGATCGTGTCCAGTGCACAGTAAACCCAAAGGATTCTGGGCCTTTCATCCCTCCCTTCCTCCATCTATCCCTTCAGCAGCCACAAACCCTCCAGCTGGCCTGGCCTACTTCCCTTTCTGTCTCGGCCTGCTCTGTTCTCCTGCTGCTGTGGGTGAGGTCTGAAAACAGCCCGTTATCCACCCGTAGTTCTTCTACCTCTTCTTCTCTCATCCTTAATCAGAACCCATTTGTTTCAAACAGTGACACCAAACTTTACATTTTTATATATTATAAAAAAAATGCGAAAAATAAATAAAAATAAGATGACCAATAACTACATTTACACAATAACATTTTATTTTTCTAATTATATTTCTCTAAAAACATTTGTTAATAATCGGTTCTCTTAAATTTTGGTTCCCCCACCTCCAAAAAGTATTTTATAATTGGCGACAACACTGCAATTCTCACCTCTCTGGACCATCCAGACACTCCCACCTACCAACACACACTACTGTATTCCAGACACTCCCACCTACCAACACACACTACTGTATTCCATCACTCCCACCTACCAACACACACTACTGTATTCCATAACTCCCACCACCAACACACTACTGTATTCCATCACTCCCACCTACCAACACACACTACTGTATTCCATCACTCCCACCACCAACACACTACTGTATTCCATCACTCCCACCTACCAACACACACTACTGTATTCCATCACTCCCACCACCAACACACTACTGTATTCCATCACTCCCACCTACCAACACACACTACTGTATTCCATCACTCCCACCTACCAACACACTACTGTAATCCATCACTCCCACCACCAACACACTACTGTATTCCACCACCAACACACTACTGTATTCCATCACTCCCACCACCAACACACTACTGTATTCCATCACTCCCACCACCAACACACTACTGTATTCCATCACTCCCACCACCAACACGCACTACTGTATTCCATCACTCCCACCTACCAACACACTACTGTATTCCATCACTCCCACCTACCAACACACACTACTGTATTCCATCACTCCCACCTACCAACACACTACTGTATTCCATCACTCCCACCTACCAACACAATACTGTATTCCATCACTCACATCTACCAACACACTACTGTATTCCATCACTCCCACCATCAACACACTACTGTATTCCATCACTCCCACCTACCAACACACTACTGTATTCCACCACTCCCACCTACCAACACACACTACTGTATTCCATCACTCCCACCACCAACACACTACTGTATTCCACCACTCCCACCACCAACACACTACTGTATTCCATCACTCCCACCACCAACACTACTGTATTCCACCACTCCCACCTACCAACACACTACTGTATTCCATCACTCCCACCTACCAACACACTACTGTATTCCATCACTCCCACCACCAACACACTACTGTATTCCATCACTCCCACCTACCAACACACACTACTGTATTCCATCACTCCCACCTACCAACACACACTACTGTATTCCATCACTCCCACCACCAACACACTAGTGTATTCCATCACTCCCACCACCAACACACTAGTGTATTCCATCACTCCCACCACCAACACACTACTGTATTCCATCCCACCTACCAACACACACTACTGTATTCCATCACTCCCACCACCAACACACTACTGTATTCCATCACACCCACCACCAACACACACTACTGTATTCCATCACTCCCACCTACCAACACACCACTGTATTCCATCACTCCCACCACCAACACACTACTGTATTCTATCACTCCCACCTACCAACACACACTACTGTATTCTATCACTCCCACCACCAACACACACTACTGTATTCCATCACTCCCACCTACCAACACACACTACTGTATTCCATCACTCCCACCACCAACACACTACTGTATTCCATCACTCCCACCTACCAACACACACTACTGTATTCCATCACTCCCACCACCAACACACTAGTGTATTCCATCACTCCCACCACCAACACATTACTGTATTCCATCACTCCCACCACCAACACACTACTGTATTCCATCACTCCCACCACCAACACACTACTGTATTCAATCACTCCCACCACCAACACACTACTGTATTCCATCACTCCCACCACCAACACACTACTGTATTCCATCACTCCCACCAACCAACAGAGAACAGCAGCAAACAACAGTAACCTAAATAACACACACTACTGTATTCAATCACTCCCACCACCAACAGAGAACAGCAGCAAACAACAGTAACCTAAATAACACACACTACTGTATTCCATCACTCCCACCACCAACACACACTACTGTATTCCACCACTCCCACCAACCAACAGAGAACAGCAGCAAACAACAGTAACCTAAATAACACACACTACTGTATTCCATCACTCCCACCAAACAACACACACTACTGTATTCCATCACTCCCACCTACCAACACACACTACTGTATTCCATCACTCCCACCATCAACACACTACTGTATTCCATCACTCCCACCTACCAACACACACTACTGTATTCCATCACTCCCACCTACCAACACACACTACTGTATTCCATCACTCCCACCACCAACACACTAGTGTATTCCATCACTCCCACCACCAACACACTACTGTATTCCATCACTCCCACCACCAACACACTACTGTATTCCATCACTCCCACCACCAACACACTACTGTATTCCATCACTCCCACCACCAACACACTACTGTATTCCATCACTCCCACCACCAACACTACTGTATTCCACCACTCCCACCTACCAACACACTACTGTATTCCATCACTCCCACCTACCAACACACTACTGTATTCCATCACTCCCACCACCAACACACTACTGTATTCCATCACTCCCACCTACCAACACACACTACTGTATTCCATCACTCCCACCTACCAACACACACTACTGTATTCCATCACTCCCACCACCAACACACTAGTGTATTCCATCACTCCCACCACCAACACACACTACTGTATTCCATCACTCCCACCTACCAACACACTACTGTATTCCATCACTCCCACCTACCAACACACACTACTGTATTCCATCACTCCCACCTACCAACACACTACTGTATTCCATCACTCCCACCTACCAACACAATACTGTATTCCATCACTCACATCTACCAACACACTACTGTATTCCATCACTCCCACCATCAACACACTACTGTATTCCATCACTCCCACCTACCAACACACTACTGTATTCCACCACTCCCACCTACCAACACACACTACTGTATTCCATCACTCCCACCACCAACACACTACTGTATTCCACCACTCCCACCACCAACACACTACTGTATTCCATCACTCCCACCACCAACACTACTGTATTCCACCACTCCCACCTACCAACACACTACTGTATTCCATCACTCCCACCTACCAACACACTACTGTATTCCATCACTCCCACCACCAACACACTACTGTATTCCATCACTCCCACCTACCAACACACACTACTGTATTCCATCACTCCCACCTACCAACACACACTACTGTATTCCATCACTCCCACCACCAACACACTAGTGTATTCCATCACTCCCACCACCAACACACTAGTGTATTCCATCACTCCCACCACCAACACACTACTGTATTCCATCCCACCTACCAACACACACTACTGTATTCCATCACTCCCACCACCAACACACTACTGTATTCCATCACACCCACCACCAACACACACTACTGTATTCCATCACTCCCACCTACCAACACACCACTGTATTCCATCACTCCCACCACCAACACACTACTGTATTCTATCACTCCCACCTACCAACACACACTACTGTATTCTATCACTCCCACCACCAACACACACTACTGTATTCCATCACTCCCACCTACCAACACACACTACTGTATTCCATCACTCCCACCACCAACACACTACTGTATTCCATCACTCCCACCTACCAACACACACTACTGTATTCCATCACTCCCACCACCAACACACTAGTGTATTCCATCACTCCCACCACCAACACATTACTGTATTCCATCACTCCCACCACCAACACACTACTGTATTCCATCACTCCCACCACCAACACACTACTGTATTCCATCACTCCCACCACCAACACACTACTGTATTCCATCACTCCCACCACCAACACACTACTGTATTCCATCACTCCCACCAACCAACAGAGAACAGCAGCAAACAACAGTAACCTAAATAACACACACTACTGTATTCAATCACTCCCACCACCAACAGAGAACAGCAGCAAACAACAGTAACCTAAATAACACACACTACTGTATTCCATCACTCCCACCACCAACACACACTACTGTATTCCACCACTCCCACCAACCAACAGAGAACAGCAGCAAACAACAGTAACCTAAATAACACACACTACTGTATTCAATCACTCCCACCACCAACAGAGAACAGCAGCAAACAACAGTAACCTAAATAACACACACTACTGTATTCCATCACTCCCACCACCAACACACACTACTGTATTCCACCACTCCCACCAACCAACAGAGAACAGCAGCAAACAACAGTAACCTAAATAACACACACTACTGTATTCCATCACTCCCACCAAACAACACACACTACTGTATTCCATCACTCCCACCTACCAACACACTACTGTATTCCACCACACCCACCTACCAACACACACTACTGTATTCCATCACTCCCACCTACCAACACACACTACTGTATTCCATCACTCCCACCACCAACACACTAGTGTATTCCATCACTCCCACCACCAACACACTACTGTATTCCATCACTCCCACCACCAACACACTACTGTATTCCATCACTCCCACCACCAACACACTACTGTATTCCATCACTCCCACCACCAACACACTACTGTATTCCATCACTCCCACCACCAACACTACTGTATTCCACCACTCCCACCTACCAACACACTACTGTATTCCATCACTCCCACCTACCAACACACTACTGTATTCCATCACTCCCACCACCAACACACTACTCTATTCCATCACTCCCACCTACCAACACACACTACTGTATTCCATCACTCCCACCTACCAACACACACTACTGTATTCCATCACTCCCACCACCAACACACTAGTGTATTCCATCACTCCCACCACCAACACACTAGTGTATTCCATCACTCCCACCACCAACACACTACTGTATTCCATCCCACCTACCAACACACACTACTGTATTCCATCACTCCCACCACCAACACACTACTGTATTCCATCACACCCACCACCAACACACACTACTGTATTCCATCACTCCCACCTACCAACACACCACTGTATTCCATCACTCCCACCACCAACACACTACTGTATTCCATCACTCCCACCTACCAACACACACTACTGTATTACATCACTCCCACCACCAACACACTACTGTATTCTATCACTCCCACCTACCAACACACACTACTGTATTCTATCACTCCCACCACCAACACACACTACTGTATTCCATCACTCCCACCTACCAACACACACTACTGTATTCCATCACTCCCACCACCAACACACTACTGTATTCCATCACTCCCACCTACCAACACACACTACTGTATTCCATCACTCCCACCACCAACACACTAGTGTATTCCATCACTCCCACCACCAACACACTACTGTATTCCATCACTCCCACCACCAACACACTACTGTATTCCATCACTCCCACCACCAACACACTACTGTATTCCATCACTCCCACCAACCAACAGAGAACAGCAGCAAACAACAGTAACCTAAATAACACACACTACTGTATTCCATCACTCCCACCACCAACAGAGAACAGCAGCAAACAACAGTAACCTAAATAACACACACTACTGTATTCCATCACTCCCACCACCAACACACACTACTGTATTCCACCACTCCCACCAACCAACAGAGAACAGCAGCAAACAACAGTAACCTAAATAACACACACTACTGTATTCCATCACTCCCACCAAACAACACACACTACTGTATTCCATCACTCCCACCTACCAACACACTACTGTATTCCACCACACCCACCTACCAACACACACTACTGTATTCCATCACTCCCACCATCAACACACTACTGTATTCCATCACTCCCACCTACCAACACACACTACTGTATTCCATCACTCCCACCTACCAACACACACTACTGTATTCCATCACTCCCACCACCAACACACTAGTGTATTCCATCACTCCCACCACCAACACACTACTGTATTCCATCACTCCCACCACCAACACACTACTGTATTCCATCACTCCCACCACCAACACACTACTGTATTCCATCACTCCCACCACCAACACACTACTGTATTCCATCACTCCCACCACCAACACTACTGTATTCCACCACTCCCACCTACCAACACACTACTGTATTCCATCACTCCCACATACCAACACACTACTGTATTCCATCAATCCCACCACCAACACACTACTGTATTCCATCACTCCCACCTACCAACACACACTACTGTATTCCATCACTCCCACCTACCAACACACACTACTGTATTCCATCACTCCCACCACCAACACACTAGTGTATTCCATCACTCCCACCACCAACACACTAGTGTATTCCATCACTCCCACCACCAACACACTACTGTATTCCATCCCACCTACCAACACACACTACTGTATTCCATCACTCCCACCACCAACACACTACTGTATTCCATCACTCCCACCTACCAACACACTACTGTATTCCATCACTCCCACCTACCAACACAATACTGTATTCCATCACTCACATCTACCAACACACTACTGTATTCCATCACTCCCACCATCAACACACTACTGTATTCCATCACTCCCACCTACCAACACACTACTGTATTCCACCACTCCCACCTACCAACACACACTACTGTATTCCATCACTCCCACCACCAACACACTACTGTATTCCACCACTCCCACCACCAACACACTACTGTATTCCATCACTCCCACCACCAACACTACTCTATTCCACCACTCCCACCTACCAACACACTACTGTATTCCATCACTCCCACCTACCAACACACTACTGTATTCCATCACTCCCACCACCAACACACTACTGTATTCCATCACTCCCACCTACCAACACACACTACTGTATTCCATCACTCCCACCTACCAACACACACTACTGTATTCCATCACTCCCACCACCAACACACTAGTGTATTCCATCACTCCCACCACCAACACACTAGTGTATTCCATCACTCCCACCACCAACACACTACTGTATTCCATCCCACCTACCAACACACACTACTGTATTCCATCACTCCCACCACCAACACACTACTGTATTCCATCACACCCACCACCAACACACACTACTGTATTCCATCACTCCCACCTACCAACACACCACTGTATTCCATCACTCCCACCACCAACACACTACTGTATTCTATCACTCCCACCTACCAACACACACTACTGTATTCTATCACTCCCACCACCAACACACACTACTGTATTCCATCACTCCCACCTACCAACACACACTACTGTATTCCATCACTCCCACCACCAACACACTACTGTATTCCATCACTCCCACCTACCAACACACACTACTGTATTCCATCACTCCCACCACCAACACACTAGTGTATTCCATCACTCCCACCACCAACACATTACTGTATTCCATCACTCCCACCACCAACACACTACTGTATTCCATCACTCCCACCACCAACACACTACTGTATTCCATCACTCCCACCACCAACACACTACTGTATTCCATCACTCCCACCACCAACACACTACTGTATTCCATCACTCCCACCAACCAACAGAGAACAGCAGCAAACAACAGTAACCTAAATAACACACACTACTGTATTCAATCACTCCCACCACCAACAGAGAACAGCAGCAAACAACAGTAACCTAAATAACACACACTACTGTATTCCATCACTCCCACCACCAACACACACTACTGTATTCCACCACTCCCACCAACCAACAGAGAACAGCAGCAAACAACAGTAACCTAAATAACACACACTACTGTATTCAATCACTCCCACCACCAACAGAGAACAGCAGCAAACAACAGTAACCTAAATAACACACACTACTGTATTCCATAACTCCCACCACCAACACACACTACTGTATTCCACCACTCCCACCAACCAACAGAGAACAGCAGCAAACAACAGTAACCTAAATAACACACACTACTGTATTCCATCACTCCCACCAAACAACACACACTACTGTATTCCATCACTCCCACCTACCAACACACTACTGTATTCCACCACACCCACCTACCAACACACACTACTGTATTCCATCACTCCCACCTACCAACACACACTACTGTATTCCATCACTCCCACCACCAACACACTAGTGTATTCCATCACTCCCACCACCAACACACTACTGTATTCCATCACTCCCACCACCAACACACTACTGTATTCCATCACTCCCACCACCAACACACTACTGTATTCCATCACTCCCACCACCAACACACTACTGTATTCCATCACTCCCACCACCAACACTACTGTATTCCACCACTCCCACCTACCAACACACTACTGTATTCCATCACTCCCACCTACCAACACACTACTGTATTCCATCACTCCCACCACCAACACACTACTGTATTCCATCACTCCCACCTACCAACACACACTACTGTATTCCATCACTCCCACCTACCAACACACACTACTGTATTCCATCACTCCCACCACCAACACACTAGTGTATTCCATCACTCCCACCACCAACACACTAGTGTATTCCATCACTCCCACCACCAACACACTACTGTATTCCATCCCACCTACCAACACACACTACTGTATTCCATCACTCCCACCACCAACACACTACTGTATTCCATCACACCCACCACCAACACACACTACTGTATTCCATCACTCCCACCTACCAACACACCACTGTATTCCATCACTCCCACCACCAACACACTACTGTATTCCATCACTCCCACCTACCAACACACACTACTGTATTACATCACTCCCACCACCAACACACTACTGTATTCTATCACTCCCACCTACCAACACACACTACTGTATTCTATCACTCCCACCACCAACACACACTACTGTATTCCATCACTCCCACCTACCAACACACACTACTGTATTCCATCACTCCCACCACCAACACACTACTGTATTCCATCACTCCCACCTACCAACACACACTACTGTATTCCATCACTCCCACCACCAACACACTAGTGTATTCCATCACTCCCACCACCAACACACTACTGTATTCCATCACTCCCACCACCAACACACTACTGTATTCCATCACTCCCACCACCAACACACTACTGTATTCCATCACTCCCACCACCAACACACTACTGTATTCCATCACTCCCACCACCAACACACTACTGTATTCCATCACTCCCACCAACCAACAGAGAACAGCAGCAAACAACAGTAACCTAAATAACACACACTACTGTATTCCATCACTCCCACCACCAACAGAGAACAGCAGCAAACAACAGTAACCTAAATAACACACACTACTGTATTCCATCACTCCCACCACCAACACACACTACTGTATTCCACCACTCCCACCAACCAACAGAGAACAGCAGCAAACAACAGTAACCTAAATAACACACACTACTGTATTCCATCACTCCCACCAAACAACACACACTACTGTATTCCATCACTCCCACCTACCAACACACTACTGTATTCCACCACACCCACCTACCAACACACACTACTGTATTCCATCACTCCCACCATCAACACACTACTGTATTCCATCACTCCCACCTACCAACACACACTACTGTATTCCATCACTCCCACCTACCAACACACACTACTGTATTCCATCACTCCCACCACCAACACACTAGTGTATTCCATCACTCCCACCACCAACACACTACTGTATTCCATCACTCCCACCACCAACACACTACTGTATTCCATCACTCCCACCACCAACACACTACTGTATTCCATCACTCCCACCACCAACACACTACTGTATTCCATCACTCCCACCACCAACACACTACTGTATTCCATCACTCCCACCACCAACACACTACTGTATTCCATCACTCCCACCAACCAACAGAGAACAGCAGCAAACAACAGTAACCTAAATAACACACACTACTGTATTCCATCACTCCCACCACCAACAGAGAACAGCAGCAAAAAACAGTAACCTAAATAACACACACTACTGTATTCCATCACTCCCACCACCAACACACTACTGTATTCCATCACTCCCACCAACCAACAGAGAACAGCAGCAAACAACAGTAACCTAAATAACACACACTACTGTATTCCATCACTCCCACCACCAACAGAGAACAGCAGCAAACAACAGTAACCTAAATAACACACACTACTGTATTCCATCACTCCCACCACCAACACACACTACTGTATTCCACCACTCCCACCAACCAACAGAGAACAGCAGCAAACAACAGTAACCTAAATAACACACACTACTGTATTCCATCACTCCCACCAAACAACACACACTACTGTATTCCATCACTCCCACCTACCAACACACTACTGTATTCCACCACACCCACCTACCAACACACACTACTGTATTCCATCACTCCCACCATCAACACACTACTGTATTCCATCACTCCCACCTACCAACACACACTACTGTATTCCATCACTCCCACCTACCAACACACACTACTGTATTCCATCACTCCCACCACCAACACACTAGTGTATTCCATCACTCCCACCACCAACACACTACTGTATTCCATCACTCCCACCACCAACACACTACTGTATTCCATCACTCCCACCACCAACACACTACTGTATTCCATCACTCCCACCACCAACACACTACTGTATTCCATCACTCCCACCACCAACACTACTGTATTCCACCACTCCCACCTACCAACACACTACTGTATTCCATCACTCCCACCTACCAACACACTACTGTATTCCATCACTCCCACCACCAACACACTACTGTATTCCATCACTCCCACCTACCAACACACACTACTGTATTCCATCACTCCCACCTACCAACACACACTACTGTATTCCATCACTCCCACCACCAACACACTAGTGTATTCCATCACTCCCACCACCAACACACTAGTGTATTACATCACTCCCACCACCAACACACTACTGTATTCCATCCCACCTACCAACACACACTACTGTATTCCATCACTCCCACCACCAACACACTACTGTATTCCATCACACCCACCACCAACACACACTACTGTATTCCATCACTCCCACCTACCAACACACCACTGTATTCCATCACTCCCACCACCAACACACTACTGTATTCCATCACTCCCACCTACCAACACACACTACTGTATTCCATCACTCCCATCACCAACACACTACTGTATTCTATCACTCCCACCTACCAACACACACTACTGTATTCTATCACTCCCACCACCAACACACACTACTGTATTCCATCACTCCCACCTACCAACACACACTACTGTATTCCATCACTCCCACCACCAACACACTACTGTATTCCATCACTCCCACCTACCAACACACACCTCTGTATTCCATCACTCCCACCACCAACACACTAGTGTATTCCATCACTCCCACCACCAACACACTACTGTATTCCATCACTCCCACCACCAACACACTACTGTATTCCATCACTCCCACCACCAACACACTACTGTATTCCATCACTCCCACCACCAACACACTACTGTATTCCATCACTCCCACCACCAACACACTACTGTATTCCATCACTCCCACCAACCAACAGAGAACAGCAGCAAACAACAGTAACCTAAATAACACACACTACTGTATTCCATCACTCCCACCACCAACAGAGAACAGCAGCAAACAACAGTAACCTAAATAACACACACTACTGTATTCCATCACTCCCACCACCAACACACACTACTGTATTCCACCACTCCCACCAACCAACAGAGAACAGCAGCAAACAACAGTAACCTAAATAACACACACTACTGTATTCCATCACTCCCACCAAACAACACACACTACTGTATTCCATCACTCCCACCTACCAACACACTACTGTATTCCACCACACCCACCTACCAACACACACTACTGTATTCCATCACTCCCACCATCAACACACTACTGTATTCCATCACTCCCACCTACCAACACACACTACTGTATTCCATCACTCCCACCTACCAACACACACTACTGTATTCCATCACTCCCACCACCAACACACTAGTGTATTCCATCACTCCCACCACCAACACACTACTGTATTCCATCACTCCCACCACCAACACACTACTGTATTCCATCACTCCCACCACCAACACACTACTGTATTCCATCACTCCCACCACCAACACACTACTGTATTCCATCACTCCCACCACCAACACACTACTGTATTCCATCACTCCCACCAACCAACACACTACTGTATTCCATCACTCCCACCAACCAACAGAGAACAGCAGCAAACAACAGTAACCTAAATAACACACACTACTGTATTCCATCACTCCCACCACCAACACACACTACTGTATTCCACCACTCCCACCAACCAACAGAGAACAGCAGCAAACAACAGTAACCTAAATAACACACACTACTGTATTCCATCACTCCCACCAAACAACACACACTACTGTATTCCATCACTCCCACCAAACAACACACACGACTGTATTCCATCACTCCCACCTACCAACACACTAATGTATTCCACCACACCCACCTACCAACACACACTACTGTATTCCACCACTCCCACCTACCAACACACACTACTGTATTCCATCACTCCCACCTACCAACACACTACTGTATTCCACCACTCCCACCAACAACACACACTACTGTATTCCACCACTCCCACCTACCAACACACTACTGTATTCCACCACTCCCACCAACCAACAGAGAACAGCAGCAAACAACAGTAACCTAAATAACACACACTACTGTATTCCATCACTCCCACCAACCAACAGAGAACAGCAGCAAACAACAGTAACCTAAATAACACACAGTGTCTTGCCTGTTCGTTTTTTCACACTTCTGCTGAGAACATTAAACAACATTAGCTTTTAAAAACCAACAATTCTCAGCCCCCAGAGAGAGAGAGGGAGGGAAGGAGGGAGGGAGGGAGGGAGGGAGGGAGGGAGGGAGGGAGGGAGGGAGGGAGGGAGGGGAAACAAACATCTATATCTCAGGATTATTTGGGAGTACAAAGCATCCAATTTTTACACACCACTCAGAGACTGGCACACCAGCGAAGAGGGAGACAGAGAGAGGATCGCTTTATAGAGAACGACAGAGAGAGAGAGAGAGAGAGAGAGAGAGAGAGAGAGGGGACTGCCTTATAGAAATAAATAAATTGAGAGAATGAGAATAGGAGAGAGCGAGAGAGAGAGAGACTAAAAGAGAGAGATAGAGAAAGAATGACAATAGAATGAGAGAGAAAGAGAGAGTAAATTGAGAGAGAGAGATAGTAGATTGAGAGAGAGAGTAGAAATCATCAAATATGTATAAATATATAAATAGACACAGGAGATCACAGGCATGTCAGCCAGCCTTCTTGGCAGGGTAGTTGGGGTACAAAACACAGCTGAAATGAGGAATATGATTCAAACTAATTGCTGTGAGCAGAGGTAGATGCAGTAGATTAGCTGGAGAGATATAGCAGGACTTCAGAAGAGAAGGGGAGAGGGAGGGGAAAGGAGAGGGAGATGAGAGGGAGAGGAGAGGTAGAGAGAGGAGAGGGAGAGGAGAGGAGGGGAGATGAGAGGTGGAGAGAGGAGAGGGAGATGAGGGGGAGAGAGGATTGGAGAGGGAAAGAGGAGGGGAGATGAGAGGTGGAGAGAGGAGAGGGAGATGAGGGGGAGAGAATATTGGAGAGGGAGAGGAGGGGGAGAGAGGATTGGAGAGGGAGAGGAGGGGAGATGAGAGGTGGAGAGAGGAGAGGGAGATGAGGGGGAGAGGGATTGGAGAGGGAGAGGAGGGGAGATGAGAGGTGGAGAGAGGGAGAGGAGATGAGGGGGAGAGAGGATTGGAGAGGGAGAGAGAGGGAGATGAGAGGTGGAGAGAGGAGAGGAAAGGGAGATGAGGGGAGAGAGGATTGGAGAGGGAGAGAGAGGGGAGATGAGAGGTAGAGAGAGAGAGGGAGAGAAGATGAGAGGGAGAGATGAGGAGGGGGAGGTGGAGAGGAGGATTGGAGAGGCGAGAGAAGAAGAGCTCTAATCTAAGTCTTTGAAGGTATCACAGCTCAACAACGCTTTGATGTCTGCTCCATTTCTGCCTGCTTCCCTCTCTATTTACCCAGAACGCACCTGTGACAGGAGACTTATCGCTAAAGAGGTGTGTACAAAAGCCTTTTGCTTCTCCTTTTGTCTTCAAAATGAAGACATGAATATATTTATACATGATGCGAGCCGGCGTGTAGAAGGTACAGCAGAACTAGATCTGATCTGGGAGCAGCGTCTGACATCACTGACCTGGGAACAGCGTCTGACATCACTGACCTGGGAACAGCGCCTGACATCACTGACCTGGGAACAGCGTCTGACATCACTGACCTGGGAACAGCGTCTGACATCACTGACCTGGGAACAGCGTCTGACATCACTGACCTGGGAACAGCGTCTGACATCACTGACCTGGGAACAGCGTCTGACATCACTGACCTGGGAACAGCGTCTGACATCACTGACCTGGGAACAGCGTCTGACATCACTGACCTGGGAACAGCGTCTGACATCACTGACCTGGGAACAGCGTCTGACATCACTGACCTGGGAACAGTGTCTGACATCACTGACCTGGGAACAGCGTCTGACATCACTGACCTGGGAACAGCGTTTGACATCACTGACCTGGGAACAGCGTCTGACATCACTGACCTGGGAACAGCGTCTGACATCACTGACCTGGGAACAGCATCTGACCTGGGAACAGCGTCTGACATCACTGACCTGGGAACAGCGTCTGACATCACTGACCTGGGAACAGCGTCTGACATCACTGACCTGGGAACAGCGTCTGACATCACTGACCTGGGAACAGCGTCTGACATCACTGACCTGGGAACAGCGTCTGACATCACTGACCTGGGAACAGCGTCTGACATCACTGACCTGGGAACAGCGTCTGACATCACTGACCTGGGAACAGTGTCTGACATCACTGACCTGGGAACAGCGTCTGACATCACTGACCTGGGAACAGCGTCTGACATCACTGACCTGGGAACAGCATCTGACATCACTGACCTGGGAACAGCGTCTGACATCACTGACCTGGGAACAGCATCTGACCTGGGAACAGCGTCTGACATCACTGACCTGGGAACAGCGTCTGACATCACTGACCTGGGAACAGCGTCTGACATCACTGACCTGGGAACAGCGTCTGACATCACTGACCTGGGAACAGCGTCTGACATCACTGACCTGGGAACAGCGTCTGACATCACTGACCTGGGAACAGAGTCTGACATCACTGACCTGGGAACAGAGTCTGACATCACTGACCTGGGAACAGAGTCTGACATCACTGACCTGGGAACAGCGTCTGACATTTCTGACCTGGGAACAGCGTCTGACATCACTGACCTGGGAACAGCGTCTGACATCACTGACCTGGGAACAGCGTCTGACATCACTGACCTGGGAACAGTGTCTGACATCACTGTGTGTCTGTGTGGTGCAGGGTGCCTGCCTCCTCTCTCTCTCTGTGTCTGTGAGGTGCAGGGCGCCTGCCTCCTCTCTCTCTCTGTGTCTGTGAGGCGCAGGGCGCCTGCCTCCTCTCTCTCTCTGTGTCTGTGTGGTGCAGGGCGCCTGCCTCCTCTCTCTCTCTGTGTCTGTGAGGCGCAGGGCGCCTGCCTCCTCTCTCTCTCTGTGTCTGTGTGGTGCAGGGCGCCTGCCTCCTCTCTCTCTCTGTGTCTGTGTGGCGCAGGGCGCCTGCCTCCTCTCTCTCTCTGTGTCTGTGTGGCGCAGGGCGCCTGCCTCCTCTCTCTCTCTGTGTCTGTGTGATGCAGGGCGCCTGCCTCCCTCTCTCTCTGTGTCTGTGTGGTGCAGGGCGCCTGCCTCCTCTCTCTCTCTGTGTCTGTGTGGCGCAGGGCGCCTGCCTCCTCTCTCCCTCTGTGTGTCTGTGAGGTGCAGGGCGCCTGCCTCCTCTCTCTCTGTGTCTGTGTGGTGCAGGGCGCCTGCCTCCTCTCTCTCTCTGTGTGTGGCGCAGGGCGCCTGCCTCCTCTCTCTCTCTGTGTCTGTGAGGTGCAGGGCGCCTGCCTCCTCTCTCTCTGTGTCTGTGAGGCGCAGGGCGCCTGCCTCCTCTCTCTCTGTGTGTCTGTGAGGCGCAGGGCGCCTGCCTCCTCTCTCTCTGTGTTTGTGAGGCGCAGGGCGCCTGCCTCCTCTCTCTCTCTGTGTCTGTGTGGTGCAGGGTGCCTGCCTCCTCTCTCTCTGTGTGTCTGTGTGGTGCAGGGCGCCTGCCTCCTCTCTCTCTGTGTGTCTGTGAGGCGCAGGGCGCCTGCCTCCTCTCTCTCTCTGTGTTTGTGAGGCGCAGGGCGCCTGCCTCCTCTCTCTCTCTGTGTCTGTGTGGTGCAGGGTGCCTGCCTCCTCTCTCTCTGTGTGTCTGTGTGGTGCAGGGCGCCTGCCTCCTCTCTCTCTCTCCCTGTGTCTGTGAAGCGCAGGGCGCCTGCCTCCTCTCTCTCTCTGTGTTTGTGAGGCGCAGGGCGCCTGCCTCCTCTCTCTCTCTGTGTCTGTGAAGCGCAGGGCGCCTGCCTCCTCTCTCTCTGTGTGTCTGTGAGGCGCAGGGCGCCTGCCTCCTCTCTCTCTCTGTGTTTGTGAGGCGCAGGGCGCCTGCCTCCTCTCTCTCTCTGTGTCTGTGTGGTGCAGGGTGCCTGCCTCCCTCTCTCTCTGTGTGTCTGTGTGGTGCAGGGCGCCTGCCTCCTCTCTCTCTCTGTGTCTGTGAAGCGCAGGGCGCCTGCCTCCTCTCTCTCTCTCTGTGTCTGTGTGGTGCAGGGCGCCTGCCTCCTCTCTCTCTCTGTGTCTGTGTGGTGCAGGGCGCCTGCCTCCTCTCTCTCTGTGTTTGTGAGGCGCAGGGCGCCTGCCTCCTCTCTCTGTGTCTGTGAAGCGCAGGGCGCCTGCCTCCTCTCTCTCTCTGTGTCTGTGAGGCGCAGGGCGCCTGCCTCCTCTCTCTCTGTGTCTGTGTGGTGCAGGGCGCCTGCCTCCTCTCTCTCTCTGTGTCTGTGAGGCGCAGGGCGCCTGCCTCCCCTCTCTCTCTCCCTGTGTCTGTGTGGTGCAGGGCGCCTGCCTCCTCTCTCTCTCTGTGTCTGTGAAGCGCAGGGCGCCTGCCTCCTCTCTCTCTCTGTGTCTGTGAGGCGCAGGGCGCCTGCCTCCCTCTCTCTCTGTGTCTGTGAGGCGCAGGGCGCCTGCCTCCTCTCTCTGTGTCTGTGTGGTGCAGGGCGCCTGCCTCCTCTCTCTCTCTCCCTGTGTCTGTGTGGTGCAGGGCGCCTGCCTCCTCTCTCTCTCTGTATCTGTGTGGTGCAGGGCGCCTGCCTCCTCTCTCTCCCTGTGTCTGTGTGGTGCAGGGCGCCTGCCTCCTCTCTCTCTCTGTGTCTGTGTGGTGCAGGGCGCCTGCCTCCTCTCTCTCTCTGTGTTTGTGAGGTGCAGGGCGCCTGCCTCCTCTCCCTCTGTGTCTGTGAGGCGCAGGGCGCCTGCCTCCTCTCTCTCTCTGTCTGTGTGGTGCAGGGCGCCTGCCTCCTCTCTCTCTCTGTCTGTGTGGTGCAGGGCGCCTGCCTCCTCTCCCTCTCTGTGTCTGTGTGGTGCAGGGCGCCTGCCTCCTCTCTCTCTGTGTCTGTGAGGTGCAGGGCGCCTGCCTCCTCTCTCTCTCTGTGTCTGTGAGGCGCAGGGCGCCTGCCTCCTCTCTCTCTCTGTGTCTGTGTGGTGCAGGGCGCCTGCCTCCTCTCTCTCTGTGTCTGTGTGGTGCAGGGCGCCTGCCTCCTCTCTCTCTCTCCCTGTGTCTGTGTGGTGCAGGGCGCCTGCCTCCTCTCTCTCTCTGTGTCTGTGAGGCGCAGGGCGCCTGCCTCCTCTCTCTCTCTGTCTGTGTGGTGCAGGGCGCCTGCCTCCTCTCTCTCTGTGTCTGTGAGGCGCAGGGCGCCTGCCTCCTCTCTCTCTGTGTCTGTGTGGTGCAGGGCGCCTGCCTCCTCTCTCTCTCCCTCTGTGTCTGTGTGGTGCAGGGCGCCTGCCTCCTCTCTCTCTCTGTGTCTGTGAGGCGCAGGGCGCCCTGCCTCCTCTCTCTCTCCCTGTGTCTGTGAGGCGCAGGGCGCCTGCCTCCTCTCCCTCTCTGTGTCTGTGTGGTGCAGGGCGCCTGCCTCCTCTCTCTCTCTCCCTGTGTCTGTGAGGCGCAGGGCGCCTGCCTCCTCTCTCTCCGAGTCTGTGAGGCGCAGAGCGCCTGGCTGAGTCCTCTATTTGACATCTTAATAGTTCATCCTTTGTAGCTGTGTAGGAAATGTTAAATAAAGCCGTGATGTTTAATTTGTCGCTCCACAAACATTTGTCCGCTCCCCGCTCCTACCCTGGGAGTTAACGCAACAGATCTGTCATACAGCCGCTACAATCGCCCAGCATGCAGCAGCAGCCGGGAGGCGGAAGGAAAAACCACTACCTCCTCTTCGATGTGAATGTACATCTCCATAGGACAGGGCTGGGCTCTATGTTCACGCTGCACGCTGGTCGTCTCTCATCTCCTCGTGTTTCAGAGCGAGAGCCAAGCCCACGGAAGCCCTCTAATCATTACTCCTACATGGCAGGGCTGGGTGTGTCTGTGGGTGAGTGAGTGAGTGTGTGTGTGTGTGTGTGTGTGTGTGTGTGTGTGTGTGTGTGTGTGTGTGTGTGTGTGTGTGTGTGAGAGTGTGGCTGGGTGGTGGAGGGGGACAGGGTAGGACGACCCAGTAAACAGGTTTTATCATTAAAGTCAACAACAGTTTTTTAAATAAAGGTGTCCATAAAGTAAGTTAAATTGCGTTAAATTTAAACAGAATGACCCAGGAATCAAGTGTCGCCTCACAGTCTCCACGATACAAACACACGGACACACAGATCTCTAATGTCTGTGTCCTTCAGCACAGTAATGAGAACAAAATGGATAACGGTCAGACTGTTGGCTGAACTTGGTGTTTTACAGGACAAAAGCTCCCCGCAGCTTCTGCCCATGTGTTTCTTCTCTGTTGATTCAGCTTTGATCTAACTCCATTAAGACAACACCATTCTCCACAGAAGACTGTTCTCTATCGGTAGAGACTGTTCTCTATCGGTAGAGACTGTTCTCTATCGGTAGAGACTGTTCTCTATCGGTAGAGACTGTTCTCTATCGGTAGAGACTGTTCTCTATCGGTAGAGACTGTTCTCTATCGGTAGAGACTGTTCTCTATCGGTAGAGACTGTTCTCTATCGGTAGAGACTGTTCTCTATCGGTAGAGACTGTTCTCTATCGGTAGAGACTGTTCTCTGTCGGTAGAGACTGTTCTCTGTCGGTAGAGACTGTTCTCTATCGGTAGAGACTGTTCTCTGTCGGTAGAGACTGTTCTCTATCAGTAGAGACTGTTCTCTATCAGTAGAAAGTGTGGAAAGAGACTGTTCACTATCAGAAGAGACTGTTCTATCAGTAGAGACTGTTCTCTATCAGTAGAGACTGTTCTATCAGTAGAGACTGTTCTATCAGTAGAGACTGTTCTCTATCAGTAGAGACTGTTCTCTATCAGTAGAGACTGTTCTCTATCAGTAGAGACTGTTCTCTATCAGTAGAGACTGTTCTCTATCAGTAGAGACTGTTCTATCAGTAGAGACTGTTCTCTATCAGTAGAGACTGTTCTCTATCAGTAGAGACTGTTCTCTATCAGTAGAGACTGTTCTCTATCAGTAGAGACTGTTCTCTATCAGTAGAGACTGTTCTCTATCAGTAGAGACTGTTCTCTATCAGTAGAGACTGTTCTCTATCAGTAGAGACTGTTCTCTATCAGTAGATCTATCAGTAGGGACTGTGTAAAGAGACTGTTTGGTAGAGACTGTTCTATCAGTAGAGACTGTTCTGAATCAGTAGAGACTGTTCTCTATCAGTAGAGACTGTTCTCTATCAGTAGAGACTGTTCTCTATCAGTAGAGACTGTTCTATCAGTAGAGACTGTTCTCTATCAGTAGAGACTGTTCTATCAGTAGAGACTGTTCTCTATCAGTAGAGACTGTTCTCTATCAGTAGAGACTGTTCTCTATCAGTAGAGACTGTTCTCTATCGGTAGAGACTGTTCTCTATCTGTAGAGAGTGTTCTATATCAGTAGAGACTGTTCTCTAAGTAGAGACTGTGTTCTATCAGTAGAGACTGTTCTATCAGTAGAGACTGTTCTCTATCAGTAGAGACTGTTCTATCAGTAGAGACTGTTCTCTATCAGTAGAGAATATTCTCTATCAGTAGAGACTGTTCTCTATCAGTAGAGACTGTTCTCTATCAGTAGAGACTGTTCTCTATCAGTAGAGACTGTTCTCTATCAGTAGAGACTGTTCTCTATCAGTAGAGACTGTTCTCTATCAGTAGAGACTGTTCTCTATCAACAGAGACTGTTCTCTATCAGTAGAGACTGTTCTCTATCAGTAGAGACTGTTCTCTATCAGTAGAGACTGTTCTCTATCAGTAGAGACTGTTCTCTATCAGTAGAGACTGTTCTCTATCAGTAGAGACTGTTCTCTATCGGTAGAAACTGTTCTCTATCAGTAGAGACTGTTCTCTATCAGTAGAAACTGTTCTCTATCAGTAGAGACTGTTCTCTATCAGTAGAGACTGTTCTCTATCAGTAGAGACTGTTCTCTATCTGTATAGACTGTTCTCTATCAGTAGAGACTGTTCTCTATCTGTATAGACTGTATAAAGAGACTGTTCTCTATCAGTAGAGACTGTTCTCTATCAGTAGACACTGTATACAGTATAAAATAAACACATGCTTTGGAATCTTAAGTCCGGGAAAGAAAATGTCTGGTTAAAGTGGGATCTCTCCATTACAACAGTGAGCCTGCTCTGCTCCGTACGGAGAGATGGATGGAGGCTCTTCACTGATCTGATGGATAATCAAATGCTTCCAGAGGACACCTCCCTCCATTACGTAATGACCGAGCCCTCTGGTCCTCTTTGACAAACAAAGACCATCTCTTCATGAAGGACTCCTGGTGACTCCATGAAGCCCATGCCTTAGCTAGCAGGGACTCCAACTAACCAGCAGTGTCCTGTCCACAGCTAGTAGGGGCTCTAACTAACCAGCAATGTCCTGTCTACAGCCAGTAGGGGCTCTAACTAACCAGCAGTGTCCTGTAGTGTCCTGTCTACAGCCAGTAGGGGCTCTAACTAACCAGCAGTGTCCTGTCTACAGCCAGTAGGGGCTCTAACTAACCAGCAGTGTCCTGTCTACAGCTAGTAGGGGCTCTAACTAACCAGCAGTGTCCTGTAGTGTCCTGTCTACAGCCAGTAGGGGCTCTAACTAACCAGCAGTGTCCTGTCTACAGCCGTAGGGGCTCTAACTAACCAGCAGTGTCCTGTCTACAGCCAGTAGGGGCTCTAACTAACCAGCAGTGTCCTGTCTACAGCCAGTAGGGGCTCTAACTAACCAGTAGTGTCCTGTAGTGTCCTGTCTACAGCTAGTAGGGGCTCTAACTAACCACCAGTGTCCTGTCTACAGCTAGTAGGGGCTCTAACTATCCACCAGTGTCCTGTCTACAGCCAGTAGGGGCTCTAACTAACCAGCAGTGTCCTGTCTACAGCCAGTAGGGGCTCTAACTAACCAGTAGTGTCCTGTCTACAGCCAGTAGGGGCTCTAACTAACCAGCAGTGTCCTGTCTACAGCTAGTAGGGGCTCTAACTAACCAGCAGTGTCATGTCTACAGCTAGTAGGGGCTCTAACTAACCAGTAGTGTCCTGTAGTGTCCTGTCTACAGCTAGTAGGGGCTCTAACTAACCAGTAGTGTCCTGTCTACAGCCAGTAGGGGCTCTAACTAACCAGCAGTGTCCTGTCTACAGCCAGTAGGGGCTCTAACTAACCAGCAGTGTCCTGTCTACAGCCAGTAGGGGCTCTAACTAACCAGCAGTGTCCTGTCTACAGCCGTAGGGGCTCTAACTAACCAGCAGTGTCCTGTCTACAGCCAGTAGGGGCTCTAACTAACCAGCAGTGTCCTGTCTACAGCCAGTAGGGGCTCTAACTAACCAGCAGTGTCCTGTCTACAGCCGTAGGGGCTCTAACTAACCAGCAGTGTCCTGTCTACAGCCAGTAGGGGCTCTAACTAACCAGCAGTGTCCTGTCTACAGCTAGTAGGGGCTCTAACTAACCAGCAGTGTCCTGTCTACAGCCAGTAGGGGCTCTAACTAACCAGTAGTGTCCTGTAGTGTCCTGTCTACAGCTAGTAGGGGCTCTAACTAACCAGTAGTGTCCTGTCTACAGCCAGTAGGGGCTCTAACTAACCAGTAGTGTCCTGTCTACAGCCAGTAGGGGCTCTAACTAACCAGCAGTGTCATGTCTACAGCCAGTAGGGGCTCTAACTAACCAGCAGTGTCCTGTCCACAGCCAGTAGGGGCTCTAACTAACCAGCAGTGTCCTGTCCACAGCTAGTAGGGGCTCTAACTAACCACCAGTGTCCTGTCTACAGCTAGTAGGGGCTCTAACTAACCACCAGTGTCCTGGTCTCCACTGTATATTGATGCTGAACAGTCTGCCAGCGTTTGCCTCAGTGGGGAGCGAGTAAAACAGGGGAATATATGAATGTTAAACGATTCAGTCATAGCCCTGCTCCCTGTGTCTCCCTCCACCCAGCATGCACCTCTGTCCTCACCACACCACCTCCACTGGACCAGAACACTCAACACACATCCTGCTGACAGAACAGCCTCAGAACGAGTAGAACGGACATCTCCATTCAGGTCAACGATGCCATAACGGGTGGACTGGCGGACATTTTGAGCGTCCCAATTAGGGGAAAGCAGGAAGTGGACAATCAGCCTTAAACAAAAGGCCTTGTTGGGAGGAGAGGAGCCACAGATCAAGACCCATGCCTTGTGGGGGGAGGGGGGCACAGGTCTCACTGTGACAGACACAGGCCTTGTGGGGGGGGGGGGGGCACAGGCCTCACTGTGACAGACACAGGCCTTGTGGGAGGGGGGACACAGGCCTCACTGTGACAGACACAGGCCTCACTGTGACAGACACAGGCCTCACTGTGACAGACACAAGCCTTGTGGGAGGGGGGGCACAGGCCTCACTGTGACAAACACAGGCCTCACTGTGACAAACACAAGCCTTGTGGGAGGGGGGGGGCACAGGCCTCACTGTGACAGACACAGGCCTTGTGGGAGGGGGGACACAGGCCTCACTGTGACAGACACAAGCCTTGTGGGAGGGGGGACACAGGCCTCACTGTGACAGACACAGGCCTTGTGGGAGGGGGGGCACAGGCCTCACTGTGACAGACACAGGCCTCACTGTGACAGACACAGGCGTCACTGTGACAGACACAAGCCTCACTGTGACAAACACAGGCCTCACTGTGACAAACACAAGCCTTGTGGGAGGGGGAGCCACAGGCCTCACTGTGACAGACACAGGCCTCACTGTGACAAACACAGGCCTCACTGTGACAAACACAAGCCTTGTGGGAGGGGGAGCCACAGGCCTCACTGTGACAGACACAGGCCTCACTGTGACAGACACAGGCCTCACTGTGACAGACACAGGCCTCACTGTGACAGACACAGGCCTGTACCATCCTAAAGTCACCTTCAGAAACAAGCTGTTGGACATCACGGGTCACCGTGTGATGCAGTAGAGGAGCAGTCAAAATGGCCGTTCTCTCAGCCTATCCCCCTATGTAGGGCACTCCATTTGATCAGGGCCCATAGGGCTGTGGTGTAAAGTAGTGCACTACAGAGGGAATAGGGTAGTGTTTGGGACACAAAACCTTTTGTTCTGGGAAAAAATTATGAAGCTCTTTTAGTGTTTTGAGTACAGATGGCCTGTGAGTCTGGCTTGATCCAGACGGACGTCTCTCTCTCTCTCTATGGTTGATTCTCCAGACAAACGTCTCTCTCTCTCTCTCTCTCTCTCTCTCTGGTTGATTTCTCTCCCACTCCTCTCTAACATCCCTGTTAACACAGCATTGGTTGGCAGAGGTGGTTTTAATACAGCCGTTCCAAGCAGTAAGTAATGGCTAATGTCTAGAAGGGCACCATGTCCCAAATGGCACCCTATTCCCTACGTAGCACACTACTTTAAGACCAGGGCTCAATGCCCAAAGGGCTCCAGTCTAAAGTAGTGCACTATATAGGTCAGGGAATAGGCTGCTATTTGGGACTCAGACAGACTCTGCCAGTGGAGTGGAGAGAGGTTAGAGGGGATACAGATTAAGTGTGTACAGAGTGGTAGAGAGGTTAGAAGGGATACGGGTTAAGTGTGTACAGAGTGGTAGAGAGGTTAGAAGGGATACAGGTTAAGTGTGTACAGCGTGGTAGAGGTTAGAAGGGATACAGGTTAAGTGTGTACAGCGTGGTAGAAAGGTTAGAAGGGATACAGGTTAAGTGTGTACAGAGTGGTAGAGAGGTTAGAAGGGATACAGGTTAAGTGTGTACAGAGTGGTAGAGAGGTTAGAAGGGATACTGGATAAGAGGGTGGTAGAGAGGTTAGAAGGGATACTGGTTAAGTGTGTACAGGGAAGTAGAGAGGTTAGAAGGGATACTGGTTAAGTGTGTAGTGCGCATAGAAGGGATACTGGTTAAGAGGGCAGGAGAGAGGTTAGAAGGGATACTGGTTAAGTGTGTACAGGGTAGTAGAGAGGTTAGAAGGGATACTGGTTAAGTGTGTACAGGGTCGTAGAGAGGTTAGAAGGGATACTGGTTAAGTGTGTACAGGGTAGTAGAGAGGTTAGAAGGGATACTGGTTAAGTGTGTACAGGGAAGTAGAGAGGTTAGAAGGGATACTGGTTAAGTGTGTACAGGGAAGTAGAGAGGTTAGAAGGATACTGGTTAAGTGTGTACAGGGTCGTATAGAGGTTAGAAGGGATACTGGTTAAGTGTGTACAGGGAAGTAGAGAGGTTAGAAGGGATACTGGTTAAGTGTGTACAGGGCCGTAGATAGGTTAGAAGGGATAATGGTTAAGTGTGTACAGGGAAGTAGAGAGGTTAGAAGGGATACTGGTTAAGTGTGTACAGGGAAGTAGAGAGGTTGGATGGGATACAGGTTCCTTTAGTTTGTGTTTGAGTGACTCAGTGTGTGTGTGTGTGTGTGTGTGTGTGTATGTGTGTGTTAGAGAGTGACTCAGTGTGTGTGTGTGTGTGTGTGTTAGAGAGTGACTCAGTGTGTGTGTGTATCATCCCATTCCTCAGGGATATCAAGAGCGTCTTGGTTTTGCGTTGTCTTAATTTCAGCGTATCTAAATGTATTTCAGGCTTCTCAGCACATGGCACATTTCTCTATAAGCCACAGTGACAAAATGTTGGCTGAAGTTTTATCTCTCTCTCTCTGTGCTAGTTCTCTTAAATTGAAAAGTTTAAAATCACCTCTTGAGTTCTGGAGTCTGTAGCATAGAAATTAAGATCTGTTTGTCAAGAACAGGACAGCCCAGCCCTCTTCCTGGAGATCTACTGTCCTGTAGGTTTTTAGTCCAACCCTCTTCCTGTAGGTGTTCAGTCCGACCCTCGTCCTGGAGATCTACAGTCCTGTAGGTGTTCAGTCCAACCCTCTTCCTGGAGATCTACTGTCCTGTAGGTGTTCAGTCCAACCCTCTTCCTGGAGATCTACTGTCCTGTAGGTGTTCAGTCCAACCCTCTTCCTGGAGATCTACTGTCCTGTAGGTGTTCAGTCCAACACTCTTCCTGGAGATCTACTGTCCTGTAGGTTTTTAGTCCAACCCTCTTCCTGTAGGTGTTCAGTCCAACCCTCTTCCTGGAGATCTACTGTCCTGTAGGTTTTTAGTCCAACCCTCTTCCTGGAGGTGTTCAGTCCGACCCTCGTCCTGGAGATCTACTGTCCTGTAGGTGTTCAGTCCAACCCTCTTCCTGGAGATCTACTGTCCTGTAGGTGTTCAGTCCGACCCTCTTCCTGGAGATCTACTGTCCTGTAGGTGTTCAGTCCGACCCTCTTCCTGGAGATCTACTGTCCTGTAGGTGTTCAGTCCAACCCTCTTCCTGGAGATCTACTGTCCTGTAGGTGTTCAGTCCAACCCTCTTCCTGGAGATCCACCGTCCTCCAGGAAGAGGGTTGTGGAGCCCAGGTCTAGAATCAGGACGACCCCCAGGGGGTATTTCAACGTAAACACCGAGCCTGTAGGTCCACCGTCCTCCAGGAAGAGGGTTGGGGAGCCCAGGTCTAGAATCAGGACGACCCCCAGGGGGTATTTCACCGTAAACACCGAGCCTGTAGGTCCACCGTCCTCCAGGAAGAGGGTTGGGGAGCCCAGGTCTAGAATCAGGACGACCCCCAGGGGGTATTTCACAGTAAACACCGAGCCTGGGGGTCCACCGTCCTGCCTCTTATCTCGTCTACCTGATCATAACTACACTCAACTGGTGTCCCGGGTCAAAACCCAGGACACTACATGTTATAATGGAGAGTTACTATAGATACGTGTTATAATGGAGAGTTACTATAGATACGTGTTATAATGGAGAGTTACTATAGATACGTGTTATAATGGACAGTTACTATAGATACGTGTTATAATGGACAGTTACTATAGATACGTGTTATATTGGACAGTTACTATAGATACGTGTTATAATGGACAGTTACTATAGATACGTGTTATAATGGACAGTAACTATAGATACGTGTTATAATGGACAACGGAGAGGGTGGTCTATAATAATTACAACAGTCAGACATTTCATTTAACGTAAACAGGAAATGCTATGATTTATATTTTGATGTGCATGCAGTCTAAACAGGATGTGGAATGATCAGATGTATTTTAGTCTCTTCAGACCTACAGTCTCCTCTGGTTGTAAAGTGGCTGTAAATAGACGTGGCTGTGACTCTCCTCTCTGTAACCAGGACAACATTAGTTGTCTTTTTTTCCAGCAATGGTCACCTGTTTGTGCTTCTCTCCGTCCTCCATGTTTCTCTCCCTCCCCCATGCTTCTCTCCCTCCCCCATGATTCTCTCCCCTCCCCCATGCTTCTCTCCCTCCCCCATACTTCTCTCCCTCCCCCATACTTCTCTCCCTCCCCATGCTTCTCTCCCTCGCCCATGCTTCTCTCCCTGCCCATGCTTCTCTCCCTCCCCCATGCTTCTCTCCCTCCCCCATGCTTCTCTCCCTCCCCCATGCTTCTCTCCCTCTTCCGTACTTCTCTCCCTCCTCCGTGCCTCTCTCCCTCCCCATGCTTCTCTCCCCTCCCCATGCTTCTCTCCCTCCCCATGCTTATCTCCTCCCCATGCTTCTCTCCCTCCCCATGCTTCTCTCCCCTCCCCATGCTTCTCTCCGTCCCCATGCTTCTCTACCTCCCCATGCTTCTCTACCTCCCCATGCTTCTCTACCTCCCCATGCTTCTCTACCTCCCCATGCTTCTCTACCTCCCCATGCTTCTCTACCTCCCCATGCTTCTCTACCTCCTCCATGCTTCTCTACATGCTCCATGCTTCTCCCCCTCCTCCATGCTTCTCTCCTTCCTCCATGCTTCTCTCCCTCCCTCATGTCACAGTGTGGAGAGAAGAAATCAGCAGCCGACAGCCAAGAGAGAGAGAGAAAAGGGCAAGAAAAGGGCAACCACTGAAGAACAAACACCATTGTAAATACAACCCATATTTATGCTTATTTATCACTTTTGTATAGTATCTGCCTCACTTGCTTTGGCAATGTTAACACATGTTTCCATGTCAATAAAGCCCCTTTGAATTGAATTGAATTGAGAGAGAGAGGGGGGAGGGAGAGACAGAGAGATAGATAGACAGAGAGAGAGAGAAACAGAGTGAGAGAGAGACAGAGTGAGAGAGAGGGACACAGAGAGAGAGAGAGACAGAGAGATATACAGAGAGAGAGAGAGAGAGAGAGAGACAGAGAGAGAGAGATAGAGAGAGACAGAGAGAGAGAGACAGAGAGATAGACAGAGAGAGAGAGACAGAGAGATATACAGAGAGAGGGAGACATAGAGAGAGAGAGAGACAGAGATATACAGAGAGAGAGAGATAGAGAGAGAGAGAGAGACAGAGAGAGAGACAGAGAGAGAGAGAGAGACAAAGAGAGAGACAGAGTGAGACCAGACTCCTTGTTAAATGTCAGTAATGCAGTGTTTCTGCAGGACCAGAGACTGGCACCACCAACTACTGCCAGACAAATAGGACAGTGGATAAAGAGGTTCTGGGTCGTTCTGAGTTCTTGGCTCTTCTGTACAGGCGACACAATAACAGTTAGTCTACACCGGAATCAGAACCACGTTTCACACGGTAACAGTTAGTCTACACCGGAATCAGAACCACGTTTCACACGGTAACAGTCTACACCGGAATCAGAACCACGTTTCACACGGTAACAGTTAGTCTACACCGAATCAGAACCACGTTTCACACGGTAACAGTCTACACCGGAATCAGGGACCACGTTTCACACGGTAACAGTTAGTCTACACCGGAATCAGAACCACGTTTCACACGGTAACAGTTAGTCTACACCGGAATCAGAACCACGTTTCACACAGTAACAGTTAGTCTACACCGGAATCAGAACCACGTTTCACGCGGTAACAGTTAGTCATCACTCCAAAACGGACCGAGACTGGTGTCTTCGGAAAAGCATTTAAGTGTATCATAAGGCATCACAAAGGACGTTATAATGCTTCATAGGTACGCATCATATAACGCCTGACCCAAATGTCAAACTAAAAACTATCTGTCGAACTCAGCCAGACATTGAGTAGATATTGGTTGAGGAGATCAGCCATACATTGAGTTATCAGTGTTGAGGACCTCAGCCAGACATTGAGTAGATATTGGTTGAGGAGATCAGCCAGACATTGAGTTATCAGTGTTGAGGACCTCAGCCATACATTGAGATATCAGTGTTGAGGACCTCAGCCAGACATTGAGTAGATATTGGTTGAGGAGATCAGCCAGACATTGAGTAGATATTGGTTGAGGAGATCAGCCAGACATTGAGTATATATTGGTTGAGGACCTCAGCCAGACATTGAGTAGATGTTGTCTGAGGAGATCAGCCAGACATTGAGTAGATGTTGTCTGAGGACCTCAGCCATACATTGAGATATCAGTGTTGAGGAACTCAGCCATACATTGTGTTATCAGTGTTGAGGACCTCAGCCATACATTGTGTTATCAGTGTTGAGGACCTCAGCCATACATTGAGTTATCAGTGTTGAGGACCTCAGCCATACATTGTGTTATCAGTGTTGAGGAGCTCAGCCATACATTGAGTTATCAGTGTTGAGGACCTCAGCCATACATTGTGTTATCAGTGTTGAGGAGCTCAGCCATACATTGTGTTATCAGTGTTGAGGACCTCAGCCATACATTGTGTTATCAGTGTTGAGGAGCTCAGCCATACATTGTGTTATCAGTGTTGAGGACCTCAGCCATACATTGTGTTATCAGTGTTGAGGACCTCAGCCATACATTGTGTTATCAGTGTTGAGGACCTCAGCCATACATTGTGTTATCAGTGTTGAGGACCTCAGCCATACATTGTGTTATCAGTGTTGAGGACCTCAGCCATACATTGTGTTATCAGTGTTGAGGACCTCAGCCATACATTGTGTTATCAGTGTTGAGGACCTCAGCCAGACATTGTGTTATCAGTGTTGAGGACCTCAGCCATACATTGAGTTATCAGTGTTGAGGACCTCAGCCATACATTGTGTTATCAGTGTTGAGGACCTCAGCCATACATTGAGTGATCAGTGTTGAGGACCTCAGCCATACATTGAGTAGATATTGGTTGAGGAACTCAGCCATACATTGTGTTATCAGTGTTGAGGACCTCAGCCATACATTGAGTTATCAGTGTTGAGGACCTCAGCCATACATTGAGTAGATATTGGTTGAGGAGATCAGCCAGACATTGAGTAGATATTGGTTGAGGAGCTCAGCCAGACATTGTGTTATCAGTGTTGAGGAGCTCAGCCATACATTGAGTTAACAGTGTTGAGGACCTCAGCCATACATTGAGTAGATATTGGTTGAGGAGATCAGCCAGACATTGAGTAGATATTGGTTGAGGAGCTCAGCCAGACATTGTGTTATCAGTGTTGAGGACCTCAGCCAGACATTGAGTAGATATTGGTTGAGGAGATCAGCCAGACATTGAGTAGATATTGGTTGAGGAGATCAGCCAGACATTGTGTTATCAGTGTTGAGGACCTCAGCCATACATTGAGTTATCAGTGTTGAGGACCTCAGCCATACATTGTGTTATCAGTGTTGAGGACCTCAGCCATACATTGTGTTATCAGTGTTGAGGACCTCAGCCATACATTGAGTTATCAGTGTTGAGGACCTCAGCCATACATTGTGTTATCAGTGTTGAGGACCTCAGCCATACATTGAGTTATCAGTGTTGAGGACCTCAGCCATACATTGAGTTATCAGTGTTGAGGAGATCAGCCATACATTGTGTTATCAGTGTTGAGGACCTCAGCCAGACATTGTGTTATCAGTGTTGAGGACCTCAGCCATACATTGAGTTATCAGTGTTGAGGACCTCAGCCATACATTGAGTTATCAGTGTTGAGGACCTCAGCCATACATTGAGTTATCAGTGTTGAGGACCTCAGCCAGACATTGTGTTATCAGTGTTGAGGAGCTCAGCCATACATTGTGTTATCAGTGTTGAGGAGCTCAGCCATACATTGTGTTATCAGTGTTGAGGAGCTCAGCCATACATTGTGTTATCAGTGTTGAGGAGATCAGCCATACATTTACATTTACATTTTAAGTCATTTAGCAGACGCTCTTATCCAGAGCGACTTACAAATTGGGTAGATATTGGTTGAGGAGATCAGCCAGACATTGAGTAGATATTGTCTGAGGAGCTCGCCAGACATTGAGTAGATATTGGTTGAGGAGATCAGCCATACATTGTGTTATCAGTGTTGAGGACCTCAGCCATACATTGAGTAGATATTTGTTGAGGAGATCAGCCATACATTGAGTTATCAGTGTTGAGGAGCTCAGCCATACATTGTGTTATCAGTGTTGAGGAGATCAGTGGTTCATCGTTACCTGCGTTGACCTCCAGCAGTCTCCTCTTCTTCTGTTGCTGTCTCTCCTGCTTCTCTCTCTCCGCCTTCTCCTTGGCCACCCACGCTCTCCTCTGTTTCTCCTCCGCCTCTCTCCTCCTCACGTTCTCCTTCAGCGCTTGCTGTGGGAGGGAAGAGAGAGATAAGTAGAGAGAAAGAGGCAGAGAGAGATAGAGGCAGAGAGAGAGATAGAGGCAGAAGGAGAGAGGCAGAAGGAGAGAGAGGCAGAAGGAGAGAGAGGCAGAGAGAGAGAGAGGCAGAAGGAGAGAGAGGCAGAAGGAGAGCGAGGCAGAGATAGAGAGGCAGAAGGAGAGAGGCAGAAGGAGAGAGGCAGAGATAGAGAGAGGAAGGCAGAGAAAGAGATAGGCAGAAGGAGAGAGAGGGAGAAGGAGGCAGAAGGAGAGAGATAGGCAGAGATAGAGAGAGGAAGGCAGAGATAGAGAGAGGAAGGCAGAGATAGAGAGAGGAAGGCAGAGAGAGAGGCAGAAGGAGAGAGATTTGTTCATTATCTATTCCACTTGCTTTGGTAATGTAAACATGTTTCCCAGGCAAATAAAGCACCTTGAATTGAAATTAAATAGAGATTCAGAGAGAGAAA
>NC_088218.1:2316637-2334137 GCF_036934945.1 Oncorhynchus masou masou | reverse complement strand
ATATAATACTGGACCTGTCTCTATATAATACTGGACCTGTCTCTATATAATACTGGACCTGTCTCTATAGAATACTGGACCTGGACCTGTCTCTATATAATACTGGACCTGTCTCTATATAATACTGGACCTGTCTCTATATAATACTGGACCTGTCTCTATATAATACTGGACCTGTCTCTATATAATACTGGACCTGTCTCTATATAATACTGGACCTGGACCTGTCTCTATGTAATACTGGACCTGTCTCTATATAATACTGGACCTGTCTCTATATAATACTGGACCTGTCTCTATATAATACTGGACCTGTCTCTATATAATACTGGACCTGTCTCTATGTAATACTGGACCTGTCTCTATGTAATACTGGACCTGTCTCTATGTAATACTGGACCTGTCTCTATGTAATACTGGACCTGTCTCTATGTAATACTGGACCTGTCTCTATATAATACTGGACCTGTCTCTATATAATACTGGACCTGGACCTGTCTCTATATAATACTGGACCTGTCTCTATGTAATACTGGACCTGGACCTGTCTCTATATAATACTGGACCTGTCTCTATATAATACTGGACCTGTCTCTATATAATACTGGACCTGTCTCTATATAATACTGGACCTGTCTCTATGTAATACTGGACCTGTCTCTATATAATACTGGACCTGGACCTGTCTCTATATAATACTGGACCTGTCTCTATATAATACTGGACCTGTCTCCATATAATATTGGACCTGGACCTGTCTCTATGTAATACTGGACCTGTCTCTATATAATACTGGACCTGTCTCTATGTAATACTGGACCTGGACCTGTCTCTATATAATACTGGACATGTCTCTATATAATACTGGACCTGTCTCTATATAATACTGGACCTGTCTCTATGACCTGTCTCTATATAATACTGGACCTGTCTCTATATAATACTGGACCTGTCTCTATATAATACTGGACCTGGACCTGTCTCTATATAATACTGGACCTGGACCTGTCTCTATATAATACTGGACCTGTCTCTATATAATACTGGACCTGTCACTATATAATACTGGACCTGTCTCTATATAATACTGGACCTGTCTCTATATAATACTGGACCTGTCTCTATATAATACTGGACCTGTCTCCATATAATACTGGACCTGGACCTGTCTCTATATAATACTGGACCTGTCTCTATATAATACTGGACCTGTCTCTATATAATACTGGACCTGGACCTGTCTCTATATAATATTGGACCTGTCTCTATATAATACTGGACCTGTCTCTATATAATACTGGACCTGGACCTGTCTCTATATAATACTGGACCTGGACCTGTCTCTATATAATACTGGACCTGTCTCTATATAATACTGGACCTGTCTCTATGTAATACTGGACCTGTCTCTATGTAATACTGGACCTGTCTCTATATAATACTGGACCTGGACCTGTCTCTATATAATACTGGACCCGTCTCTATATAATACTGGACCTGGACCTGTCTCTATATAATACTGGACCTGTCTCTATATAATACTGGACCTGTCTCTATATAATACTGGACCTGTCTCTATGTAATACTGGACCTGTCTCTATATAATACTGGACCTGTCTCTATATAATACTGGACCTGTCTCTATATAATACTGGACCTGTCTCTATGTAATACTGGACCTGGACCTGTCTCTATATAATACTGGACCTGTCTCTATATAATACTGGACCTGTCTCTATATAATACTGGACCTGTCTCTATGTAATACTGGACCTGTCTCTATATAATACTGGACCTGTCTCTATATAATACTGGACCTGTCTCTATATAATACTGGACCTGTCTCTATATAATACTGGACCTGGACCTGTCTCTATATAATACTGGACCTGGACCTGTCTCTATATAATACTGGACCTGTCTCTATGTAATACTGGACCTGGACCTGTCTCTATATAATACTGGACCTGTCTCTATATAATACTGGACCTGTCTCTATGTAATACTGGACCTGGACCTGTCTCTATGTAATACTGGACCTGTCTCTATATAATACTGGACCTGGACCTGTCTCTATATAATACTGGACTATATAATACTGGACCTGTCTCTATATAATACTGGACATGTCTCTATATAATACTGGACCTGTCTCTATATAATACTGGACCTGTCTCTATATAATACTGGACCTGTCTCTATATAATACTGGACCTGTCTCTATGTAATACTGGACCTGTCTCTATATAATACTGGACCTGTCTCTATATAATACTGGACCTGTCTCTATATAATACTGGACCTGTCTCTATATAATACTGGACCTGGACCTGTCTCTATATAATACTGGACCTGTCTCTATATAATACTGGACCTGTCTCAATATAATACTGGACCTGTCTCTATATAATACTGGACCTGTCTCTATGTAATACTGGACCTGGACCTGTCTCTATGTAATACTGGACCTGTCTCTATATAATACTGGACCTGTCTCTATATAATACTGGACCTGTCTCTATATAATACTGGACCTGGACCTGTCTCTATATAATACTGGACCTGTCTCTATATAATACTGGACCTGGACCTGTCTCTATATAATACTGGACCTGTCTCTATATAATACTGGACCTGTCTCTATATAATACTGGACCTGTCTCTATATAATACTGGACCTGTCTCTATATAATACTGGACCTGTCTCTATATAATACTGGACCTGTCTCTATATAATACTGGACCTGGACCTGTCTCTATGTAATACTGGACCTGTCTCTATATAATACTGGACCTGTCTCTATATAATACTGGACCTGGACCTGTCTCTATATAATACTGGACCTGTCTCTATATAATACTGGACCTGTCTCTATATAATACTGGACCTGTCTCTATGTAATACTGGACCTGTCTCTATATAATACTGGACCTGTCTCTATATAATACTGGACCTGTCTCTATATAATACTGGACCTGTCTCTATATAATACTGGACCTGTCTCTATATAATACTGGACCTGTCTCTATATAATACTGGACCTGGACCTGTCTCTATATAATACTCGACCTGTCTCTATATAATACTGGACCTGTCTCTATATAATACTGGACCTGTCTCTATATAATACTGGACCTGGACCTGTCTCTATATAATACTGGACCTGTCTCTATATAATACTGGACCTGGACCTGTCTCTATATAATACTGGACCTGTCTCTATATAATACTGGACCTGTCTCTATATAATACTGGACCTGTCTCTATATAATACTGGACCTGTCTCTATATAATACTGGACCTGTCTCTATATAATACTGGACCTGGACCTGTCTCTATATAATACTGGACCTGTCTCTATATAATACTGGACCTGTCTCTATATAATACTGGACCTGGACCTGTCTCTATATAATACTGGACCTGTCTCTATATAATACTGGACCTGGACCTGTCTCTATATAATACTGGACCTGTCTCTATATAATACTGGACCTGTCTCTATATAATACTGGACCTGGACCTGTCTCTATATAATACTGGACCTGGACCTGTCTCTATATAATACTGGACCTGTCTCTATGTAATACTGGACCTGTCTCTATATAATACTGGACCTGTCTCTATATAATACTGGACCTGTCTCTATATAATACTGGACCTGTCTCTATATAATACTGGACCTGTCTCTATATAATACTGGACCTGTCTCTATGTAATACTGGACCTGTCTCTATATAATACTGGACCTGTCTCTATATAATACTGGACCTGGACCTGTCTCTATGTAATACTGGACCTGTCTCTATATAATACTGGACCTGGACCTGTCTCTATATAATACTGGACCTGGACCTGTCTCTATATAATACTGGACCTGTCTCTATATAATATTGGACCTGTCTCTATGTAATACTGGACCTGTCTCTATGTAATACTGGACCTGTCTCTATATAATACTGGACCTGTCTCTATATAATACTGGACCTGTCTCTATATAATACTGGACCTGTCTCTATATAATACTGGACCTGTCTCTATGTAATACTGGACAATAATCACATCATACCACTTGTCGATGTGATGAAATGACATCCGATGAAGACAACCTACATCCTCGTGTTCCTTTAAACAACATAACATATCACAGTGAAGTACATATCACGTGGACCATCATACTCAATGGGAGAAGCACCAGAGAAGACGAGTTCTCTGAGAGATGTCTGCGACCTGATGAGAACCAGCATGACAGGGAACATCTGTCCCACTGTGGCCTGTCACTCAGACACTCTCCTGTCACATAATACACACGTCCCTCTCCGTTTTATCCCGGGTCTGCTCTAAGTGACACCTGACAGAGACGCAGCCGGACGACAACAGGAGGTCCGGCAGGACACTGTCACACCGTCACATTTAGCTGTGTCTACCTCACTGTGGCAGATACAGACAATCACAGGTGTGTTTGTCTAGAGAGAGAGAGAGAGAGAGAGAGAGAGAGAGAGAGAGAGAGAGAGAGAGGGGGGGGACAGTTAGAGAGAGACAGAGGGTCAGTCAGAGAGAGACAGAGGGTCAGTCAGAGAGAGACAGGGTCAGTCAGAGAGAGACAGAGGGTCAGTCAGAGAGAGACAGAGGGTCAGTCAGAGAGAGACAGGGGGTCAGTCAGAGAGACAGGGGGTCAGTCAGAGAGACAGGGGGTCAGTCAGAGAGAGACAGAGGGTCAGTCAGAGAGAGACAGAGGGTCAGTCAGAGAGAGACAGAGGGTCAGTCAGAGAGAGACAGAGGGTCAGTCAGAGAGAGACAGAGGGTCAGTCAGAGAGAGACAGGGGGTCAGTCAGAGAGAGACAGGGGGTCAGTCAGAGGGTCAGGTGAGCAGCCCGAGGGAAACACCTGTCTGTTGCCATAGTAACCTCCCATCAGGACAGACAGCAGTAGGTGAGCAGCCCGAGGGAAACACCTGTCTGTTGCCATAGTAACTCCCATCAGCACAGACAGCAGCAGGTGAGGAAAACACCTGTCAGTTGGTGTGTGTGTGTGTGTGTGTGTGTGTGATGCTACTCTGTGGACGGGTGTGTGTGTGTGTGTGTGATGCTACTCTGTGGACGTGTATGTGTGCATGCATGGTCAGTGGAGACTCCATTATGGAGCTGGCTGAATAGTGTATTAAAGCCATGGTCAGTGGAGACTCCATTATGGAGCTGGCTGAATAGTGTATTAAATCCATGGCCAGTGGAGACTCCATTATGGAGCTGGCTGAATAGTGTATTAAAGCTATGGTCAGTGGGGTCAGTAGAGAGTCCATTATGGAGCTGGCTGAATAGTGTATTAAAGCTATGGTCAGTGGAGACTCCATTATGGAGCTGGCTGAATAGTGTATTAAAGCTATGGTCAGTGGAGACTCCATTATGGAGCTGGCTGAATAGTGTATTAAAGCTATGGTCAGTGGGGTCAGTGGAGACTCCATTATGGAGCTGGCAGAATAGTGTATTAAAGCTATGGTCAGTGGGGTCAGTAGAGAGTCAATTATGGAGCTGGCTGAATAGTGTATTAAAGCTATGGTCAGTGCGGTCAGTGGAGACTCCATTATGGAGCTGGTTGAATAGTCTATTAAAGCTATGGTCAGTGGAGACTCCATTATGGAGCTGGCTGAATAGTGTAATAAAGCTATGGCCAGTGGTGACTCCATTATGGAGCTGGCTGAATAGTGTATTAAAGCTATGGTCAGTGGAGTCAGTGGAGACTCCATTACGGAGCTGGCTGAATAGTGTATTAAAGCTATGGTCAGTGGAGACTCCATTATGGAGCTGGCTGAATAGTGTATTAAAGCTATGGTCAGTGGAGTCAGTGGAGACTCCATTATGGAGCTGGCTGAATAGTGTATTAAAGCTATGGTCAGTGGAGACTCCATTATGGAGCTGGCTGAATAGTGTATTAAAGCTATGGTCAGTGGAGACTCCATTATGGAGCTGGCTGAATAGTGTATTAAAGCTATGGTCAGTGGGGTCAGTGGAAACTCCATTATGGAGCTGGCAGAATAGTGTATTAAAGCTATGGTCAGTGGGGTCAGTAGAGAGTCAATTATGGAGCTGGCTGAATAGTGTATTAAAGCTATGGTCAGTGCGGTCAGTGGAGACTCCATTATGGAGCTGGTTGAATAGTCTATTAAAGCTATGGTCAGTGGAGACTCCATTATGGAGCTGGCTGAATAGTGTAATAAAGCTATGGCCAGTGGTGACTCCATTATGGAGCTGGCTGAATAGTGTATTAAAGCTATGGTCAGTGGAGTCAGTGGAGACTCCATTACGGAGCTGGCTGAATAGTGTATTAAAGCTATGGTCAGTGGAGACTCCATTATGGAGCTGGCTGAATAGTGTATTAAAGCTATGGTCAGTGGAGTCAGTGGAGACTCCATTATGGAGCTGGCTGAATAGTGTATTAAAGCTATGGTCAGTGGAGACTCCATTATGGAGCTGGCTGAATAGTGTATTAAAGCTATGGCAAGTGGAGACTCCATTATGGAGCTGGTTGAATAGTGTATTAAAGCTATGGTCAGTGGGGTCAGTGGAGAATCCATTATGGAGCTGGCTGAATAGTGTATTAAAGCTATGGCCAGTGGAGACTCCATTATGGAGCTGGTTGAATAGTGTATTAAAGCTATGGTCAGTGGGGTCAGTGGAGACTCCATTATGGAGCTGGCTGAATAGTGTATTAACGCTATGGTCAGTGGAGTCAGTGGAGACTCCATTACGGAGCTGGCTGAATAGTGTATTAAAGCTATGGTCAGTGGAGACTCCATTATGGAGCTGGCTGAATAGTGTATTAAAGCTATGGTCAGTGGAGACTCCATTATGGAGCTGGCTGAATAGTGTATTAAAGCTATGGTCAGTGGAGTCAGTGGAGACTCCATTATGGAGCTGGCTGAATAGTGTATTAAAGCTATGGTCAGTGGAGACTCCATTATGGAGCTGGCTGAATAGTGTAATAAAGCTATGGCCAGTGGTGACTCCATTATGGAGCTGGCTGAATAGTGTATTAAAGCTATGGTCAGTGGAGTCAGTGGAGACTCCATTACGGAGCTGGCTGAATAGTGTATTAAAGCTATGGTCAGTGGAGACTCCATTATGGAGCTGGCTGAATAGTGTATTAAAGCTATGGTCAGTGGAGTCAGTGGAGACTCCATTATGGAGCTGGCTGAATAGTGTATTAAAGCTATGGTCAGTGGAGACTCCATTATGGAGCTGGCTGAATAGTGTATTAAAGCTATGGCAAGTGGAGACTCCATTATGGAGCTGGTTGAATAGTGTATTAAAGCTATGGTCAGTGGGGTCAGTGGAGAATCCATTATGGAGCTGGCTGAATAGTGTATTAAAGCTATGGCCAGTGGAGACTCCATTATGGAGCTGGTTGAATAGTGTATTAAAGCTATGGTCAGTGGGGTCAGTGGAGACTCCATTATGGAGCTGGCTGAATAGTGTATTAAAGCTATGGCCAGTGGAGACTCCATTATGGAGCTGGCTGAATAGTGTATTAACGCTATGGCCAGTGGAGACTCCATTATGGAGCTGGCTGAATAGTCTATTAAAGCTATGGTCAGTGGGGACTCCATTATGGAGCTGGCTGAATGGGAGGAGGTTCTCTATGATTTAATACAGAAGCTGCTGCTATGATCGCCACACCGTTCAACACTGTGACTCACACACAGTAGCTTAAACAGTCCGAAGATAGACATTTACAGTGGGTGGTTGTGCACACACACACACACACACACGCACGCACGCGCACACACACACACACACACACAGACACACACACGCACACAGACACACACACACACACACACACACACTGCTATGAGTCTTCAGCAGCTCATTTATTCACCCGGATGACAGTGATGTATTTGTATTGTAAACCAATCAGATGTACCGTCATGCTTCTCGCCGGGTGGAGAAGAAGACCACAGTTTATCTTGGTTAATATTCAGCATTATTAGTAAAATAAAACTCCTCGTTGTAGTGATGGACCTGTTGTCTTTTCTATTCATGAAATCAGGACATTGGGAAAGTATTCAGACCCCTTTGTGTTGTTTTACAGCCTGAATTTAAAATGGATTATAATGTTGATTTTGTCTCACTGGCCTCTACACACGACACCCCATAATAACCCCATAATGTCAACGTGGAATTACGTTTTCACAAAGTTTTACAGAGGAATACAACATGAAGAGCTGAAAGGTCTTGAATCGATAAGAATTCAAACACTTTGCTATGGCAACCCTCAACAGGTTCAGGAGTAAAAACGTGCTGAACAAGTCACAGAATAAAGAGCAGAGAGTCAAGGGAGGAGGGAGAGAGCTGAGCAGGCCTTGAACAGAGGGAGGGAGGGGGGAGAGAGCTGAGCAGGCCTTGAACAGAGGGAGGGAGAGAGAGCTGAGCAGGCCTTGAACAGAGGGAGGGAGGGGGAGAGAGCTGAGCAGGCCTTGAACAGAGGGAGGGAGAGAGAGCTGAGCAGGCCTTGAACAGAGGGAGGGAGGGGAGAGAGCTGAGCAGGCCTTGAACAGAGGGAGGGAGGGGAGAGAGCTGAGCAGGCCTTGAACAGAGGGAGGGAGGGGAGAGAGCTGAGCAGGCCTTGAACAGAGGGAGGGAGGGGAGAGAGCTGAGCAGGCCTTGAACAGAGGGAGGGAGGGGGAGAGAGCTGAGCAGGCCTTGAACAGAGGGAGGGAGGGGGAGAGCTGAGCAGGCCTTGAACAGAGGGAGGGAGGGAGGGAGGGAGGGAGGGAGGGGAGAGAGCTGAGCAGGCCTTGAACAGCGGGAGGGGTGAGCTGAGCAGGCCTTGAACAGAGAGAGGGAGGGGAGAGAGCTGAGCAGGCCTTGAACAGAGGGGGGGGTGAGCTGAGCAGGCTTTGAACAGGGGGGAGCTGAGCAGGCCTTGAACAGAGGGAGGGGGGGAGAGAGCTGAGCAGGCCTTGAACAGAGGGGGGGTGAGCTGAGCAGGCTTTGAACAGGGGGGGAGCTGAGCAGGCCTTGAACAGAGGGAGGGAGGGGGGAGAGAGCTGAGCAGGCCTTGGACAGAGGGAGTTTCAGACACATTCAACTATAAACTCATTTCTTGATTAGTGGAGTTCTGGGAAGCTATGTGACCAAGGTACATTCAACTATAAACTCAATGCCTCAACAGCTCAACTTATTGACATGGCTCAGTGCTGGTCAGCAATTTCCTACCGAGCCAGAGAACAGAAAAGAGAATTAGGGAGAAGGAAAACTATTGAGGATGCGATGAGATTCAGCAGTGAGGAAACACCCCCCACCACAGAGACAGAAGAGCAGGATGAGGGTCTGTGTGAACATGGGATTGAATAACAATTCATCTGAAGAGGAGGAGGGAGACAGGAAGGAGACCCCCCCACATACTGTCTGTCTGAAGTGGAGGAGGAGGAGGGAGACAGGAAGAGACCCCCCACATACTGTCTGTCTGAAGTGGAGGAGGGGGAGGGAGACAGGAAGAGACCCCCACATACTGTCTGTCTGAAGTGGAGGAGGAGGGAGACAGGAAGAGACCCCCACATACTGTCTGTCTGACGTGGAGGAGGAGGGAGACAGGAAGTGACCCCCCCACATACTGTCTGTCTGAAGTGGAGGAGGAGGGAGACAGGAAGTGACCCCCACATACTGTCTGTCTGAAGTGGAGGAGGAGGAGGGAGACAGGGAAGAGACCCCCACATACTGGCTGTCTGAAGTGGAGGAGGAGGGAGACAGGGAAGAGACCCCCCACATACTGTCTGTCTGAAGTGGAGGAGGAGGGAGACAGGAAGAGACCCCCACATACTGTCTGTCTGAAGTGGAGGAGGAGGGAGACAGGAAGAGACCCCCCACATACTGTCTGTCTGAAGTGGAGGAGGAGGGAGACAGGAAGAGACCCCCCCACATACTGTCTGTCTGAAGTGGAGGGGGAGGGAGACAGGAAGAGACCCCCACATACTGTCTGTCTGAAGTGGAGGAGGAGGGAGACAGGAAGAGACCCCCCCACATACTGTCTGTCTGAAGTGGAGGAGGAGGGAGACAGGAAGAGACCCCCCCACATACTGTCTGTCTGAAGTGGAGGAGGAGGGAGACAGGAAGAGACCCCCCCACATACTGTCTGTCTGAAGTGGAGGAGGAGGGAGACAGGAAGAGACCCCCCACATACTGTCTGTCTGAAGTGGAGGAGGAGGGAGACAGGAAGAGACCCCCACATACTGTCTGTCTGAAGTGGAGGAGGAGGGAGACAGGAAGAGACCCCCCACATACTGTCTGTCTGAAGTGGAGGAGGAGGGAGACAGGAAGAGACCCCCCCCCCACATACTGTCTGTCTGAAGTGGAGGAGGAGGGAGACAGGAAGAGACCCCCCCACACATACTGTCTGTCTGAAGTGGAGGAGGAGGGAGACAGGAAGAGACCCCCACATACTGTCTGTCTGAAGTGGAGGAGGAGGGAGACAGGAAGAGACCCCCCCCACATACTGTCTGTCTGACGTGGAGGAGGAGGGAGACAGGAAGTGACCCCCACATACTGTCTGTCTGAAGTGGAGGAGGGGAGGAGACAGGAAGTGACCCCCCACATACTGTCTGTCTGAAGCATCTTCCTGCTTGCGAGCATCCATTCCTCCACACACACAATCCCGCCGAGGATTGTGGGTGTGTGATGCTCAGATGGAGCTGAGAGTTAGTATGCTTCTCAAACGGCACCCTATTCCCTACATAGTGCACTACTTTTGATCAGGGCCCATAGTAGTGCAGTACTTTTGTGACCAGGGCCCATAGTAGTGCACTACTTTTGTGATCAGAGTCCATAGTAGTGCACTACTTTGTGACCAGGGCCCATAGTAGTGCACTACTTTTGTGATCAGGGCCAAAAGTAGTGCACTACTTTGTGACCAGGACCCATAGTAGTGCACTACTTTTGTGACCAGGGCCCATAGTAGTGCACTACTTTTGTGATCAGGGCCAAAAGTAGTGCACTACTTTTGTGACCAGGGCCCATAGTAGTGCACTACTTTTGTGACCAGGGCCCATAGTAATGCACTACTTTTGTGACCAGGGCCCATAGTAGTGCACTACTTTTGTGACCAGGGCCCATAGCAGTGCACTACTTGTGATTAGGGCCCATAGTAGTGCACTACTTTTGTGACCAGGGCCCATAGTAGTGCACTATGTAGGGAACAGGGTGCCACCTCACCATCTCCTGGCAGCTCCACGTCACTGTGGCTAATCTGATTGAATGACTGTCACTACGCTCCTAGCAACTTCAGAATTACAAATTACAACGTACCTAATGGGTACTACACACTGTGGTGAAATCTAGAGAGACCGAGAGAGAGAGAGAGAGAGAGAGAGAGAGAGAGAGAGAGAGAGAGAGAGACAGAGAGAAAGACTCACTCATACTTTTCCAATAAGGGAGAAATAAATGATTTCAGGATAGAAGTAGACAGGCATGATGGATAGATGAGACTACAATCCTCTAGCCCTCTCTCTCCCTCTTTCTCTCTCTCTCCTCTCACTCTCTCCCCTATCCCCTCTGTCTACCTCGCCCCTCGCTCTCTCCCCTCCCTCCCTGTCTACCTCGCTCTCACCCACCCTTTCTCCCAAAACTCTGTCTCCCTCGCCCTCCCTCTCTCCCCTCCCTCTCTCTCCCACCCTCTGTCTACCCGCCCCTTGCCCTCTCCCCTCCCTCCCTCTGTCTACCTCGCTCTCTCCCCTCCCTCTGTCTCCCTCGCCCCTCGCTCTCTCCCCTATCCCCTCTGTCTACCTCGCCCCTCGCTCTCTCCCCCTCCCTCCCTCTGTCTACCTCGCACTATCCAGAGACTCTGTCTCCCTCGCCCCTCTCTCTCTCCCCCTCCCTCTGTCTACCTCGCCCTCTCCCCTCCCCTCTCTCCCACTGCATTTCTCATTAACAAGTCAACCTCTATTTCCAAACCTACACTGTAAACGTTATTACATTACAACGATGCTGAGTGCACTACATTTAACTAAAGCCCTATGCGCCCTGGACAAAAGTAGCGCCCAGATAAACGGAAATAGGAGCCATTTGGGACAAATATTTAAATCCCAGTTCTCTCACACTTCTGTCAAACCAAACCTTCTCATACGAGTTTGTACAGAGTTAGTACAGAGTTAGTACAGAGTTAGTACAGAGTTAGTACAGAGTTAGTACAGAGTTAGTACAGAGTTAGTACAGAGTTAGTACAGAGTTAGTACAGAGTTTGTACAGAGTTTGTACAGAGTTAGTACAGAGTTAGTACAGAGTTTGTACAGAGTTTGTACAGAGTTTGTACAGAGTTTGTACAGAGTTTGTACTGAGTTGTATTGAGTTGTACTGAGTCGTGAGTTAGCCGTGAGTCGTGAGTGATTTAGTAGTGATTTAGTAGTGAGTTAGTCGTGAGTTAGTCGTGAATTAGTCGTGAATTAGTAGTGAGTTAGTAGTGAGTTAGTAGTGAGTTAGTAGTGAGATTAACGTAGTTCAAGATCGTCAGAGTTAGAACATTGATCAGGGTCTGTGATAGAACACTTACTGTTCGGAATTAAAATTAGAAGCAGATTTTTCCATGGAGGAGATATTTTGATCAATCGTCTTCCTGATCTCAGCTGTGCAGATGGATGGCACTATGCAGAGACACAGATGGACAGCACTATGCAGAGACACAGATGGACGGCACTATGCAGAGACACAGATGCAGATGGACAGCACCACACAGAGACACAGATGGACGGCACTACACAGAGACACAGATGGACAGCACCACACAGAGACACAGATGGACGGCACTATGCAGAGACTCAGATGGACGGCACTATGCAGAGACACAGATGGACGGCACTATGCAGAGACACAGATGGACGGCACTATGCAGAGACACAGATGGACAGCACCACACAGAGACACAGATGGACGGCACTATGCAGAGACACAGATGGACGGCACTATGCAGAGACACAGATGGACGGCACTATGCAGAGACTCAGATGGACGGCACTATGCAGAGACACAGATGGACGGCACTATGCAGAGACTCAGATGGACGGCACTATGCAGAGACACAGATGGACAGCACCACACAGAGACACAGATGGACGGCACTATGCAGAGACTCAGATGGACGGCACTATGCAGAGACACAGATGGACGGCACTATGCAGAGACACAGATGGACGGCACTATGCAGAGACTCAGATGGACGGCACTATGCAGAGACACAGATGGACGGCACTATACAGAGACACAGATGCAGATGGACAGCACCACACAGAGACACCTTATCGTTAGATTCTATGAAAGCCTGAAATACAAAAGTTCCCCTTTACGACACCTGAGCTGACGAAGGGCTGGAGGAGGCCTCAGAACCCAGTGGGCTGGAGGAGGAGGCCTCAGAACCCAGTTCAGTGGGCTGGAGGAGGAGGCCTCAGAACCCAGTGGGCTGGAGGAGGAGGCCTCAGAACCCAGTTCAGTGGGCTGGAGGAGGAGGCCTCAGAACCCAGTGGGCTGGAGGAGGAGGCCTCAGAACCCAGTTCAGTGGGCTGGAGGAGGCCTCAGAACCAGTGGGCTGGAGGAGGTCTCAGAACCCAGTGGGCTGGAGGAGGCCTCAGAACCCAGTGGGCTGGAGGAGGCCTCAGAACCCAGTGGGCTGGAGGAGGAGGCCTCAGACCCCAGTTCAGTGGGCTGGAGGAGGCCTCAGAACCCAGATCAGTGGGCTGGGGGAGGCCGCCTCAGAACCCAGTTCAGTGGGCTGGAGGAGGAGGCCTCAGAACCCAGTTCAGTGGGCTGGAGGAGGCCTCGGAACCCAGTTCAGTGGGCTGGGGGAGGCCGCCTCAGAACCCAGTTCAGTGGGCTGGAGGAGGAGGCCTCAGAACCCAGTTCAGTGGGCTGGAGGAGGCCTCAGAACCCAGTTCAGTGGGCTGGGGGAGGCCGCCTCAGAACCCAGTTCAGTGGGCTGGAGGAGACCTCAGAACCCAGTTCAGTGGGCTGGAGGAGACCTCAGAACCCAGTTCAGTGGGCTGGAGGAGACCTCAGAACCCAGCTCAGTGGGCTGGAGGAGGTCTCAGAACCCAGCGCAGTGGGCTGGAGGAGACCTCAGAACCCAGTTCAGTGGGCTGGAGGAGGCCTCAGAACCCAGTTCAGTGGGCTGGAGGAGGCCTCAGAACCCAGTTCAGTGGGCTGGAGGAGGAGGCCTCAGAACCCAGTTCAGTGGGCTGGAGGAGGAGGCCTCAGAACCCAGTTCAGTGGGCTGGAGGAGGAGGCCTCAGAACCCAGTTCAGTGGGCTGGAGGAGGAGGCCTCAGAACCCAGTTCAGTGGGCTGGAGGAGGAGGCCTCAGAACCCAGTTCAGTGGGCTGGAGGAGGAGGCCTCAGAACCCAGTTCAGTGGGCTGGAGGAGGAGGCCTCAGAACCCAGTTCAGTGGGCTGGAGGAGGAGGCCTCAGAACCCAGTTCAGTGGGCTGGAGGAGGAGGCCTCAGAACCCAGTTCAGTGGGCTGGAGGAGGAGGCCTCAGAACGAGCAGTTCAGTGGGCTGGAGGAGGTCTCAGAACTCAGTTCAGTGGGCTGGAGGAGGTCTCAGAACCCAGTGGGCTGGAGGAGTTCTCAGAACCCAGTTCAGTGGGCTGGAGGAGGTCTCAGAACCCAGTGGGCTGGAGGAGGCCTCAGAACCCAGTTCAGTGGGCTGGAGGAGGCCTCAGAACCCAGATCAGTGGGCTGGAGGAGACCTCAGAACCCAGTTCAGTGGGCTGGAGGAGACCTCAGAACCCAGTTCAGTGGGCTGGAGGAGGTCTCAGAACCCAGTTCAGTGGGCTGGAGGAGGTCTCAGAACCCAGTTCAGTGGGCTGGAGGAGGTCTCAGAACCCAGTTCAGTGGGCTGGAGGGGGCCTCAGAACCCAGTTCAGTGGAATGGAGGAGGTCTCAGAACCCAGTTCATTGCACTTGGCTTTGATCTGTTTGGCGCCAGGTGGGAGGAGCTTAGCTTTGGATTTCCACCCAAACGGGTGACAAATGTCGTCAATATTGAGGAGATTGTATTTGGTCTCTCGGGCACAGATGGAGGGGCAGGAACTAGATTACAGATCTGTGTTCACACCAGCTCTGTGAAGCTACTGTGACGAATGCTATCTGAGACAATGACATGACTAATGCTATCTGAGACAATGACAGGACTAATGATATCTGAGACAATGACAGGACTAATGATATCTGAGACAATGACATGACTAATGATATCTGAGACAATGACAGGACTAATGATATCTGAGACAATGACAGCACTAATGATATCTGAGACAATGACAGGACTAATGATATCTGAGACAATGACATGACTAATGATATCTGAGACAATGACAGGACTAATGATATCTGAGACAATGACAGGACTAATGATATCTGAGACAATGACAGGACTAATGATATCTGAGACAATGACAGGACTAATGATATCTGAGACAATGACAGCACTAATGATATCTGAGACAACGACAGGTCAATGACAGGACTAATGATATCTGAGACAACGACAGGACTAATGCTATCTGAGACAACGACAGCACTAATGATATCTGAGACAACGACAGCACTAATGGTATCTGAGACAACGACAGCACTAATGATATCTGAGACAATGACAGGACTAATGATATCTGAGACAACGACAGCACTAATGATATCTGAGACAACGACAGCACTAATGATATCTGAGACAACGACATGACTAATGGTATCTGAGACAACGACAGGACTAATGATATCTGAGACAATGACAGGACTAATGCTATCTGAGACAACGACAGCACTAATGATATCTGAGACAATGACAGGACTAATGATATCTGAGACAACGACAGGACTAATGATATCTGAGACAATGACAGGACTAATGATATCTGAGACAATGACAGGACTAATGGTATCTGAGACAACGACAGGACTAATGATATCTGAGACAACGACAGGACTAATGGTATCTGAGACAATGACAGGACTAATGATATCTGAGACAATGACAGGACTAATGATATCTGAGACAATGACAGGACTAATGACATGACTAATGATATCTGAGACAATGACAGGACTAATGATATCCGAGACAATGACAGGACTAATGATATCTGAGACAATGACAGGACTAATGATATCTGAGACAATGACAGGACTAATGATATCTGAGACAATGACAGGACTAATGATATCTGAGACAATGACAGGACTAATGATATCTGAGACAATGACAGGACTAATGATATCTGAGACAATGACAGGACTAATGATATCTGAGACAATGACAGGACTAATGATATCTGAGACAATGACAGGACTAATGATATCTGAGACAATGACAGGACTAATGATATCTGAGACAATGACAGGACTAATGATATCTGAGACAATGACAGGACTAATGATATCTGAGACAATGACAGGACTAATGGTATCTGAGACAACGACATGACTAATGATATCTGAGACAATGACAGGACTAATGATATCTGAGACAATGACAGGACTAATGGTATCTGAGACAATGACAGGACTAATGATATCTGAGACAATGACAGGACTAATGATATCTGAGACAATGACAGGACTAATGCTATCTGAGACAATGACAGGACTAATGATATCTGAGACAATGACAAGACTAATGATATCTGAGACAATGACAGGACTAATGATATCCGAGACAACGACAGGACTAATGATATCTGAGACAATGACAGCACTAATTATATCTGAGACAATGACAGGACTAATGATATCTGAGACAATGACAGGACTAATGATATCTGAGACAATGACAGGACTAATGATATCTGAGACAATGACAGGACTAATGATATCTGAGACAATGACAGCACTAATGATATCTGAGACAATGACAGGACTAGAGAGAGGACTAATGATATCTGAGACAATGACAGGACTAATGATATATGAGACAATGACAGGACTAATGATATCTGAGACAACGACAGGACTAATGATATCTGAGACAACGACAGGACTAATGATATCTGAGACAACGACAGGACTAATGATATCTGAGACAATGACAGGACTAATGATATCTGAGACAATGACAGGACTAATGATATCTGAGACAATGACAGGACTAATGATATCTGAGACAATGACAGCACTAATGATATCTGAGACAATGACAGGACTAATGATATCTGAGACAATGACAGGACTAATGATATCTGAGACAATGACAGGACTAATGATATCTGAGACAATGACAGGACTAATGATATCTGAGACAATGACAGGACTAATGATATCTGAGACAATGACAGGACTAATGATATCTGAGACAATGACAGGACTAATGATATCTGAGACAATGACAGGACTAATGATATCTGAGACAATGACAGGACTAATGATATCTGAGACAATGACAGGACTAATGATATCTGAGACAATGACAGGACTAATGATATCTGAGACAATGACAGGACTAATGATATCTGAGACAATGACAGGA
>NC_088218.1:2269137-2306637 GCF_036934945.1 Oncorhynchus masou masou | reverse complement strand
GAAGAGGGTGAACTACTAGAGAGGTCAATACACATCTCTCTCTGAGGACGAGGAGGGTGAACTACTAGAGGTCAATACACATCTCTCTCTCTGAGGACGAAGAGGGTGAACTACTAGAGGTCAATACACATATCTCTCTCTGAGGACGAGGAGGGTGAACTACTAGAGGTCAATACACATATCTCTCTCTCTGAGGACGAGGAGGGTGAACTACTAGAGAGGTCAATACACATCTCTCTCTCTGAGGACGAGGAGGGTGAACTACTAGAGGTCAATACACATATCTCTCTCTGAGGACGAGGACGGTGAACTACTAGAGGTCAATACACATATCTCTCTCTCTGAGGACGAGGAGGGTGAACTACTAGAGAGTTCAATACACATCTCTCTCTGAGGACGAGGAGGGTGAACTACTAGAGGTCAATACACATCTCTCTCTCTGAGGACGAGGAGGGTGAACTACTAGAGAGTTCAATACACATCTCTCTCTCTCTGAGGACGAAGAGGGTGAACTACTAGAGGTCAATACACATCTCTCTCTCTGAGGACGAGGAGGGTGAACTACTAGAGGTCAATACACATCTCTCTCTCTGAGGACGAGGAGGGTGAACTACTAGAGGTCAATACACATCTCTCTCTCTGAGGACGAGGAGGGTGAACTACTAGAGGTCAATACACATATCTCTCTCTCTGAGGACGAGGAGGGTGAACTACTAGAGGTCAATACACATATCTCTCTCTCTCTCTGAGGACGAGGAGGGTGAACTACTAGAGGTCAATACACATATCTCTCTCTCTGAGGACGAGGAGGGTGAACTACTAGAGGTCAATACACATATCTCTCTCTCTCTCTCTCTCTGAGGACGAAGAGGGTGAACTACTAGAGGTCAATACACATCTCTCTCTCTCTGAGGACGAGGAGGGTGAACTACTAGAGGTCAATACACATATCTCTCTCTCTCTGAGGACGAGGAGGGTGAACTACTAGAGGTCAATACACATCTCTCTCTCTCTGAGGACGAGGAGGGTGAACTACTAGAGGTCAATACACATCTCTCTCTCTGAGGACGAGGAGGGTGAACTACTAGAGACCAATACACATCTCTCTCTCTCTCTGAGGACGAAGAGGGTGAACTACGAGAGGTCAATACACATCTCTCTCTCTGAGGACGAGGAGGGTGAACTACTAGAGGTCAATACACATCTCTCTCTCTGAGGACGAGGAGGGTGAACTACTAGAGGTCAATACACATCTCTCTCTGAGGACGAGGAGGGTGAACTACTAGAGGTCAATACACATATCTCTCTCTGAGGACGAAGAGGGTGAACTACTAGAGGTCAATACACATCTCTCTCTCTCTCTGAGGACGAGGAGGGTGAACTACTAGAGGTCAATACACATATCTCTCTCTCTCTCTCTGAGGACGAAGAGGGTGAACTACTAGAGGTCAATACACATATCTCTCTCTCTCTCTCTCTGAGGACGAAGAGGGTGAACTACTAGAGGTCAATACACATCTCTCTCTCTCTCTGAGGACGAAGAGGGTGAACTACTAGAGGTCAATACACCTCTCTCTCTCTCTCTCTCTCTCTGAGGACGAGGAGGGTGAACTACTAGAGGTCAATACACATCTCTCTCTCTCTCTGAGGACGAGGAGGGTGAACTACTAGAGGTCAATACACATATCTCTCTCTCTCTCGGAGGACGAGGAGGGTGAACTACTAGAGGTCAATACACATCTCTCTCTCTCTGAGGACGAGGAGGGTGAACTACTAGAGGTCAATACACATATCTCTCTCTGAGGACGAGGAGGGTGAACTACTAGAGGTCAATACACATCTCTCTCTCTGAGGACGAGGAGGGTGAACTACTAGAGGTCAATACACATATCTCTCTCTCTGAGGACGAGGAGGGTGAACTACTAGAGGTCAATACACATCTCTCTCTCTGAGGACGAAGAGGGTGAACTACTAGCGTTCAATACACACTCTCTCTCTGAGGACGAGGAGGGTGAACTACTAGAGGTCAATACACATCTCTCTCTCTGAGGACGAGGAGGGTGAACTACTAGAGGTCAATACACATATCTCTCTCTGAGGACGAGGACGGTGAACTACTAGAGGTCAATACACATCTCTCTCTCTCTGAGGGCGAGGAGGGTGAACTACTAGAGGTCAATACACATATCTCTCTCTCTCTCTCTCTGAGGACGAGGAGGGTGAACTACTAGAGGTCAATACACATCTCTCTCTCTCTCTCTCTCTCTGAGGACGAAGAGGGTGAACTACGAGAGGTCAATACACCTCTCTCTCTCTCTGAGGACGAGGAGGGTGAACTACTAGAGGTCAATACACATCTCTCTCTCTCTCTGAGGAAGAAGAGGGTGAACTACTAGAGAGGTCAATACACATCTCTCTCTCTCTGAGGACGAGGAGGGTGAACTACTAGAGAGTTCAATACACATCTCTCTCTCTCTCTGAGGAAGAAGAGGGTGAACTACTAGAGAGGTCAATACACATCTCTCTCTCTCTGAGGACGAAGAGGGTGAACTACTAGAGAGTTCAATACACATCTCTCTCTCTCTCTCTGAGGAAGAGGACACGGAGTGACCAGGAGTGTGTTGTGGTGTTCTTCTCTATTTACACACACACGGACACACACACGGATACACACACACACGGATACACACACACAGGAGCATGTGCAGCCATAACAGGAACAAAGGAGGGAGAGGGGGAGGGGGAGGAAGAGGAGGAGGAGAGGGGGAGGGGGGAGAAGGAGGAGGAGGAGAGGGGGGAGGAGGAGGAGAAGGGGGGAGGGGGAGAGGGAGGAGGAGAGGGGGAGGAGGTGGGAGAGGAGGGGGAGGAGGTGGGAGAGGAGGGGGGGGGAGGTGGGAGAGGAGAGGGGGAGGGGGAGAGGAGGAGGAAGAGGAGGGAGAGGAGGAGGAAGAGGAAGGAGAGGAGGGGGAGAGGAGGAGGGAGTGGGGGATGAGGAGGAGGGAGTGGGGGATGAGGAGGAGGGAGTGGGGGATGAGGAGGAGGGAGTGGGGGATGAGGAGGAGGGAGTGGGGGATGAGGAGGAGGGAGTGGGGGATGAGGAGGGAGGGAGTGGGGGATGAGGAGGAGGGAGAGGAGGAGGGAGTGGGGGAGGAGGGAGAGGAGGAGGGAGTGGGGGAGGAGGGAGAGGAGGAGGGAGTGGGGGATGAGGGAGAGGAAAAGGAGGTGGAGGGAGAGGAAGAGGAGGAGGAGGGAAAGGAGGAGGGAAAGGAGGAGGGAGAGGAGGAGGGAGAGGAAGATGGAGAGAGAATCAATAGGAGGTAGTCTTGTATATTTGAGGAGAACAGTTGGAGGGGTCAGGGTTGAAGGCACAGGAAGGATGAAAATGTGAGGAGAACAGCAACGGAGCACATCCGTCCAACGGCCTGGAGTCAACCAAGCATGGCCCACGCAAACAATCACACACACATACACACACACACACACACACACACACACACACACACACACACACACACACACACACACACACACACACAGGCTGATTGATTCAAAGACAGACAAACACATTTGAAAATGTCAGCAACATGCCACTCACTCAGAGATAATTGTGAGACAAACAAGCCTTAAAACACCCCTCCTCCTCACCCCTCCCCTAGTCAAAGTCACACCCTCCCCCCCTCCTCCTACTCCTCACCCCTCCCCATGTTAAAGTCACACCCCTCCTCCTCACCCCTCCCCTAGTCAAAGTCACACCCTCCCCTCCCCCTCCTCCAACTCCTCACCCCTCCCCTTGTCAAAGTCACACCCCTCTACCTCACCCCTCCCGTTGTCAAAGTCACACCCTCCCCATGTTAAAGTCACACCCCCTCCCCTAGTCAGTCACACCCCTACTCCTCACCCTCCCCTTGTCAAAGTCACACCCCTCTACCTCAACCCTCCCGTTGTCAAAGTCACACCCTCCCCTTGTCAAAGTCACACCCTCCTCCTCACCCCTCCCCTTGTCAAAGTCACACCTCTCCTCCTCACCCCTCCCCTAGTCAAAGTCACACCTCTCCTCCTCACCCTCCCAAAGTCGTAACACAGTGTACTCTGGGTAGTAGACCGTAGTAACACAGTGTACTCTGGGTAGTAGACCGTAGTAACACAGTGTACTCTGGGTAGTAGACCGTAGTAACACAGTGTACTCTGGGTAGTAGACCGTAGTAACACAGTGTACTCTGGGTAGTAGACCGTAGTAACACAGTGTACTCTGGGTAGTAGACCGTAGTAACACAGTGTACTCTGGGTAGTAGACCGTAGTAACACGGTGTACTCTGAGTAGTAGACCGTAGTAACAGTGTACTCTGGGTAGTAGAAGGTAGTAACACAGTGTACTCTGGGTACAGACCGTTGTAACATAGTTGTGACCATAATTCTGTTTGTAAAACCGAAGTCACATGTTTTATGTTGGGGAAAATGAGGTTTAGTATAAAATTAATATTTATATTTTTTAATATTTAAGCTTTTTTGAAGTGGGTGTTTTCCATACTTCTGATTACTGACACACACACACACACACACACACACACACCAAGATAAATCAACGAAACGCCCTAAACTCATTGAAGTAAGAAAACACGATGGATCCTAATCCTAGCTAGAAGGTCACCCTCCCAGCTGACTGAGACGGTCGTATTTCTCCTTGGGAATATTGTTGCTAATATCTAGCAGCTTTGATGTCGACTTAAATCACTAATCTCTTTAATGAGGGCAGGCCTTAAACTGCCATCAACACGCAGCCAATCAGATCTGACGAATAGCAGTGTGTGTGTGTGAGAATGTTTATCTGAGAGTATATGTGCTGCCAATGTGTGTAGCTGTCTATGTCTTAGCGCATGTTATCAGCGTGTGTGTGTATATATATATATATATATATATATATATATATATATATATATATATATATATATATATATGTCTGTATCTGTGTGTATGTGTGTGTGTGTGTGTATGTATATATATAAATGTCTGTATTTGTGTGTGTGTGTGTGTGTGTGTGTGAGTGTGTATATATATATATAAATATATATATATAAATGTCTGTATCTGTGTGTGTGTGTGTGTGTGTATATATATATAAATGTATATATAACTGTCTGTATCGACATTTATGTGTGTATATATACAGTGGGGCAAAAAAGTATTTAGTCAGCCACCAATTGTGCAAGTTCTCCCACTTAACAAGATGAGAGAGGCCTGTAATTTTCGTCATAGGTTCACTTCAACTATGACAGACAAAATGAGGAAAAAAAATAAAGAAAATCACATTGTAGGATTTTGTATTAATTAATTTGCAAATTATGGTGGAAAATAAGTATTTGGTCACCTACAAACAAGCAAGATTTCTGGCTCTCACAGACTTCTGGTAGGGGCTATGTCCCCTCTCTCTCTGGTAGGGGCTATGCTCCCTCTCTCTCTGGTAGGGGCTATGCTCCCTCTCTCTCTCTCTGGTAGGGGCTATGCTCCCTCTCTCTCTCTCTGGTAGGGGCTATGCTCCCTCTCTCTCTCTCTCTGGTAGGGGCTATGCTCCCTCTCTCTCTGGTAGGGGCTATGCTCCCTCTCTCTCTCTCTGGTAGGGGCTATGCTCCCTCTCTCTCTGGTAGGGGCTATGCTCCCTCTCTCTCTCTCTGGTAGGGGCTATGCTCCCTCTCTCTCTCTGGTAGGGGCTATGCCCCTCTCTCTTTCTGGTAGGGGCTATGTCCCCCTCTCTCTCTCTGGTAGGGGCTATGCTCTCTCTCTCTCTGGTAGGGGCTATTTCCCCCTCTCTCTCTCTGGTAGGGGCTATGCTCCCTCTCTCTCTGGTAGGGGCCCCCTCTCTTTCTGGTAGGGGCCCCCCTCTCTCTTTCTGGTAGGGGCTATGCCCCCCTCTCTCTCTCTGGTAGGGGCTATGCCTCTCTCTCTCTGGTAGGGGCTATGCTCTCTCTCTCTCTGGTAGGGGCTATGCTCCTCTCTCTCTGGTAGGGGCTATGCTCCTCTCTCTCTGGTAGGGGCTATGCTCTCTCTTTCTCTGGTAGGGGCTATGCTCTCTCTCTCTCTGGTAGGGGCTATGCTCTCTCTCTCTGGTAGGGGCTATGCTCTCTCTCTCTGGTAGGGGCTATGCTCCCTCTCTCTCTGGTAGGGGCTATGCTCCTCTCTCTCTCTGGTAGGGGCTATGCTCCCTCTCTCTCTGGTAGGGGCTATGCTCCCTCTCTCTCTGGTAGGGGCTATGCTCTCTCTCTCTCTGGTAGGGGCTATGCTCCCTCTCTCTCTCTCTGGTAGGGGCTATGCTCCCTCTCTCTCTGGTAGGGCTATGCCCTCTCTCTCTGGTAGGGGCTATGCCCTCTCTCTCTGGTAGGGGCTATGCTCCCTCTCTCTCTCTGGTAGGGGCTATGCTCCCTCTCTCTCTCTGGTAGGGGCTATGCTCCCTCTCTCTCTGGTAGGGGCTATGCCCTCTCTCTCTCTGGTATGCTCCCTCTCTCTCTCTGGTAGGGGCTATGCTCCCTCTCTCTCTGATAGGGGCTATGCCCTCTCTCTCTGGTAGGGGCTATGCTCTCTCTCTCTGATAGGGGCTATGCTCCCTCTCTCTCTCTGGTAGGGGCTATGCCCTCTCTCTTTGGTAGGGGCTATGCTCTCTCTCTCTCTGGTAGGGGCTATGCTCCCTCTCTCTCTCTGGTAGGGGCTATGCTCTCTCTCTTTTGGTAGGGGCTATGCTCTCTCTCTCTGGTAGGGGCTATGCTCCCTCTCTCTCTCTCTCTGGTAGGGGCTATGCTCTCTCTCTTTTGGTAGGGGCTATGCCCCCTCTCTCTCTGGTAGAGGCTATGCTCCCTCTCTCTCTCTGGTAGGGGCTTTGCCCCTCTCTCTCTGGTAGGGGCTATGCTCCCTCTCTCTCTCTCTCTGGTAGGGGCTATGCTCTCTCTCTCTGGTAGGGGCTATGCTCCCTCTCTCTCTCTCTGGTAGGGGCTATGCTCCCTCTCTCTCTGGTAGGGGCTATGCTCCCTCTCTCTCTGGTAGGGGCTATGCCCTCTCTCTCTCTGGTAGGGGCTATGCTCCCTCTCTCTCTGGTAGGGGCTATGCTCCCTCTCTCTCTGGTAGGGGCTATGCTCCCTCTCTCTCTGGTAGGGGCTATGCTCTCTCTCTCTGGTAGGGGCTATGCTCCCTCTCTCTCTGGTAGGGGCTATGCTCTCTCTCTCTTTGGTAGGGGCTATGCTCCCTCTCTCTCTCTGATAGGGGCTATGCCCTCTCTCTCTGGTAGGGGCTATGCTCTCTCTCTCTCTGATAGGGGCTATGCTCCCTCTCTCTCTCTGGTAGGGGCTATGCCCTCTCTCTTTGGTAGGGGCTATGCTCTCTCTCTCTCTGGTAGGGGCTATGCTCCCTCTCTCTCTCTCTGGTAGGGGCTATGCTCTCTCTCTTTGGTAGGGGCTATGCTCTCTCTCTCTCTGGTAGGGGCTATGCTCCCTCTCTCTCTCTCTGGTAGGGGCTATGCTCTCTCTCTTTTGGTAGGGGCTATGCCCCTCTCTCTCTGGTAGAGGCTATGCTCCCTCTCTCTCTCTGGTAGGGGCTTTGCCCCTCTCTCTGGTAGGGGCTATGCTCCCTCTCTCTCTCTCTCTCTGGTAGGGGCTATGCTCTCTCTCTCTGGTAGGGGCTATGCTCCCTCTCCCTCCCTCTGGTAGGGGCTATGCTCCCTCTCTCTCTGGTAGGGGCTATGCTCCCTCTCTCTCTGGTAGGGGCTATGCTCCCTCTCTCTCTGGTAGGGGCTATGCTCCCTCTCTCTCTCTGGTAGGGGCTATGCTCCCTCTCTCTCTGGTAGGGGCTATGCTCCCTCTCTCTCTCTGGTAGGGGCTATGCTCTCTCTCTCTCTCTGGTAGGGGCTATGCTCCCTCTCTCTCTGGTAGGGGCTATGCTCTCTCTCTCTTTGGTAGGGGCTATGCTCTCTCTCTGGTAGGGGCTATGCTCTCTCTCTCTCTGGTAGGGGCTATGCTCCCTCTCTCTCTGGTAGGGGCTATGCTCCCTCTCTCTCTGGTAGGGGCTATGCTCCCTCTCTCTCTGGTAGGGGCTATGCTCCCTCTCTCTCTGGTAGGGGCTATGCTCTCTCTCTCTCTGGTAGGGGCTATGCTCCCTCTCTCTGGTAGGGGCTATGCTCTCTCTCTCTGGTAGGGGCTATGCTCTCTCTCTCTCTGGTAGGGGCTATGCTCTCTCTCTCTCTGGTAGGGGCTATGCTCCTCTCTCTCTCTGGTAGGGGCTATGCTCTCTCTCTTTGGTAGGGGCTATGCTCTCTCTCTCTCTGGTAGGGGCTATGCTCCCTCTCTCTCTGGTAGGGGCTATGCTCTCTCTCTTTGGTAGGGGCTATGCTCTCTCTCTCTGGTAGGGGCTATGCTCTCTCTCTCTGGTAGGGGCTATGCTCTCTCTCTCTCTGGTAGGGGCTATGCTCCCTCTCTCTCTCTCTGGTAGGGGCTATGCTCTCTCTCTCTCTCTCTCTGGTAGGGGCTATGCTCCCTCTCTCTCTCTCTGGTAGGGGCTATGCTCTCTCTCTCTGGTAGGGGCTATGCTCCCTCTCTCTCTCTCTCTGGTAGGGGCTATGCTCCCTCTCTCTCTCTCTGGTAGGGGCTATGCTCCTCTCTCTCTCTGGTAGGGGCTATGCTCCTCTCTCTCTCTCTGGTAGGGGCTATGCTCTCTCTCTCTCTGGTAGGGGCTATGCTCCCTCCCTCTCTCTCTGATAGGGGCTATGCTCTCTCTCTCTGGTAGGGGCTATGCTCTCTCTCTCTGATAGGGGCTATGCTCACACTCTCTCTCTGGTAGGGGCTATGCTCCCTCTCTCTCTGGTAGGGGCTATGCACCCTTCTCTCTCTCTGGTAGGGGCTATGCCCTCTCTCTGGTAGGGGCTATGCTCCCTCTCTCTCTGGTAGGGGCTATGCTCTCTCTCTCTCTGGTAGGGGCTATGCTCCCTCTCTCTATCTGGTAGGGGCTATGCCCCTCTCTCTCTGGTAGGGGCTATGCTCCCTCTCTCTCTGGTAGGGGCTATGCCCCCTCTCTCTCAGGTAGGGGCTATGCTCCTCTCTCTCTCTGGTAGGGGCTATGCTCCCTCTCTCTCTCTCTGTTAGGGTCTATGCTCCCTCTCTCTCTCTCTGGTAGGGGCTATGCTCCCTCTCTCTCTCTGATAGGGGCTATGCACCCTTCTCTCTCTGGTAGGGGCTATGCCCTCTCTCTGGTAGGGGCTATGCTCTCTCTCTCTCTCTGGTAGGGGCTATGCTCCCTCTCTCTCTCTGGTAGGGGCTATGCCCCCTCTCTCTCTCTGGTAGGGGCTATGCCCCTCTCTCTGGTAGGGGCTATGCTCCTCTCTCTCTGGTAGGGGCTATGCTCCCTCTCTCTCTCTCTCTCTGGTAGGGGCTATGCCCCTCTCTCTCAGGTAGGGGCTATGCTCCCTCTCTCTCTCTGGTAGGGGCTATGCTCCCTCTCTCTCTCTCTCTGGTAGGGGCTATGCCCCCTCTCTCTCAGGTAGGGGCTATGCTCCCTCTCTCTCTCTGGTAGGGGCTATGCTCCCTCTCTCTCTCTGGTAGGGGCTATGCCCTCTCTCTCTGGTAGGGGCTATGCTCCCTCTCTCTCTCTCTCTCTCTGGTAGGGGCTATGCCCCCCTCTCTCTCAGGTAGGGGCTATGCCCCCTCTCTGGTAGGGGCTATGCTCCCTCTCTCTCTCTCTCTCTCTGGTAGGGGCTATGCCCCCCTCTCTCTCAGGTAGGGGCTATGCCCCCTCTCTGGTAGGGGCTATGCTCCCCCTCTCTCTCTGGTAGGGGCTATGCTCCCTCTCCATCCCTTCCTCTCTCTTGACTGGCTGGGTAAACTCTGCCACTTAATAGGTGCTGCTCTCAAATTGACTTATGATTGGCTCAGACCAGCCTGAGGAGTGCCCCCCCCCCCCCCCCCCACACACACACACACACACACACAGCCAACAAGCGAGAGTCAAGAGAGTCAAGCGCCACTGTATTTTCTGCTGTCCTCTCTTCCTACTCCCTTCTGCTCCCATTATCTCTCCTCTCCTTTCCTGCTTCCATTATCTCTCCTAGTCTAGTTTCTCTCCTCTCCTTCTCTCTCCTTGTCTAGTTCCTCCTCTCTCCTCCCCTCCTCCTCTCTCCTCTCCTGGTCTAGTTCATCCTCCTCTCCTAGTCTAGTTCCTTCTTAATATGACCAGGATGGGTTGATAATATGACCAGGATGGGTTGATAATATGACCAGGATGGGTTGATAATATGACCAGGATGGGTTGATAATATGGGTTGATAATATGACCAGGATGGGTTGATAATATGACCAGGATGGGTTGATAATATAACCAGGATGGGTTGATAATATGGGTTGATAATATGACCAGGATGGGTTGATAATATGACCAGGATGGGTGATAATATGGGTTGATAATATGACCAGGATGGGTTGATAATATGACCAGGATGGGTTGATAATATAACCAGGATGGGTTGATAATATGACCAGGATGGGTTGATAATATGGGTTGATAATATGACCAGGATGGGTTGATAATATGACCAGGATGGGTTGATAATATGGGTTGATAATATGGGTTGATAATATGACCAGGATGGGTTGATAATATGACCAGGATGGGTTGATAATATGGGTTGATAATATGACCAGGATGGGTTGATAATATGGGTTGATAATATGACCAGGATGGGTTGATAATATGGGTTGATAATATGACCAGGATGGGTTGATAATATGGGTTGATAAGACCAGGATGGGGTGATAATATGGATTGATAATATGACCAGGATGGGTTGATGACATGACCAGGATGGGTGATAATATGACCAGGATGGGTTGATAATATGGGTTGATAATATGACCAGGATGGGTTGATAACAGGACCAGGATGGGTTGATAATATGGGTTGATAATATGACCAGGATGGGTGATAATATGGGTTGATAATATGGGTTGATAATATGACCAGGATGGGTGATAATATGGGTTGATAATATGGGTTGATAATATGACCAGGATGGGTTGATAATATGGGTTGATAATATGACCAGGATGGGTTGATGATATGACCAGGATGGGTTGATAATATGACCAGGATGGGTTGATAACAGGACCAGGATGGGTTGATAATATGGGTTGATAATATGACCAGGATGGGTGATAATATGGGTTGATAATATGGGTTGATAATATGACCAGGATGGGTGATAACATGGGTAGATAATATGACCAGGATGGGTTGATAATATGGGTTGATAATATGACCAGGATGGGTTGATAATATGGGTTGATAATATGACCAGGATGGGTGATAATATGGGTTGATGATATGACCAGGATGGGTGATAATATGACCAGGATGGGTTGATAATATGACCAGGATGGGTTGATAATATGACCAGGATGGGTTGATAATATGGGTTGATAATATGACCAGGATGGGTTGATAATATGGGTTGATAATATGACCAGGATGGGTTGATAATATGGGTTGATAATATGACCAGGATGGGTTGATAATATGACCAGGATGGGTTGATAATATGGGTTGATAATATGACCAGGATGGGTTGATAATATGACCAGGAAGGGTTGATAAGACCAGGATGGGTTGATAATATGGGTTGATAATATGACCAGGATGGGTTGATAATATGACCAGGATGGGTTGATAATATGACCAGGATGGGTTGATAAGACCAGGATGGGTTGATAATATGGGTTGATAATATGACCAGGATGGGTTGATAATATCACCAGGATGGGTTGATAATATGGGTTGATAATATAACCAGGATGGGTTGATAATATGGGTTGATAATATGACCAGGATGGGTTGATAATATGACCAGGATGGGTTGATAATATAACCAGGATGGATTGATAATATGACCAGGATGGGTTGATAATATGGGTTGATAATATGACCAGCATGGGTTGATACTATGACCAGGATGGGATGATAAGAATATGACCAGGATGGGTTGATAATATGACCAGGATGGGTTGATAATATGACCAGGATGGGTTGATAATATGGGTTGATAATATAACCAGGATGGGTTGATAATATGACCAGGATGGGTTGATAATATGGGTTGATAATATGACCAGGATGGGTTGATAATATGACCAGGATGGGTTGATAATATAACCAGGATGGATTGATAATATGACCAGGATGGGTTGATAATATGGATTGATAATATGACCAGGATGGGTTGATAATATGGGTTGATAATATGACCAGGATGGGTTGATAATATGACCAGGATGGGTTGATAATATAACCAGGATGGGTTGATAATATAACCAGGATGGGTTGATAATATGACCAGGATTGGTTGATAATATGACCAGGATGGGTTGATAATATGGGTTGATAATATGACCAGGATGGGTTGATAATATAACCAGGATGGGTTGATAATATGACCAGGATTGGTTGATAATATGACCAGGATGGGTTGATAATATAACCAGGATGGGTTGATAATATGACCAGGATGGGTTGATAATATAACCAGGATGGGTTGATAATATGACCAGGATGGGTTGATAATATGACCAGGATGGGTTGATAATATGACCAGGATGGGTTGATAATATAACCAGGATGGGTGATAATATGACCAGGATGGGTTGATAATATAACCAGGATGGGTTGATAATATAACCAGGATGGGTGATAATATAACCAGGATGGGTTGATAATATGACCAGGATGGGCTGATAATATGACCAGGATGGGTTGATAATATGACCAGGATGGGTTGATAATATAACCAGGATGGGTTGATAATATGACCAGGATTGGTTGATAATATGGGTTGATAATATAACCAGGATGGGTTGATAATATGACCAGGATGGGTTGATAATATGGGTTGATAATATAACCAGGATGGGTTGATATAATATGGGTTGATAATATGACCAGGATGGGTTGATAATATGGGTTGATAATATAACCAGGATGGGTTGATAATATGACCAGGATGGGTTGATAATATGACCAGGATGGGTTGATAATATGGGTTGATAATATGACCAGGATGGGTTGATAATATGGGTTGATAATATAACCAGGATGGGTTGATAATATGACCAGGATGGGTTGATAATATGACCAGGATGGGTTGATAATATGACCAGGATGGGTTGATAATATGGGTTGATAATATGACCAGGATGGGTTGATAATATGACCAGGATGGGTTGATAATATGACCAGGATGGGTTGATAATATGGATTGATAATATGACCAGGATGGGTTGATAATATGGGTTGATAATATGACCAGGATGGGTGATAATATGACCAGGATGGGTTGATAATATGACCAGGATGGGTGATAATATGACCAGGATGGGTTGATAATATGGGTTGATAATATGGGTTGATAATATGACCAGGATGGGTGATAATATGACCAGGATGGGTTGATAATATGACCAGGATGGGTGATAATATGGGTTGATAATATGGGTTGATAATATGACCAGGATGGGTGATAATATGACCAGGATGGGTTGATAATATGGGTTGATAATATGACCAGAATGGGTTGATAATATGACCAGGATGGGTTGATAATATGACCAGGATGGGTTGATAATATAACCAGGATGGGTTGATAATATAACCAGGATGGGTTGATAATATGACCAGGATTGGTTGATAATATGACCAGGATGGGTTGATAATATGGGTTGATAATATAACCAGGATGGGTTGATAATATGGGTTGATAATATAACCAGGATGGGTTGATATAATATGGGTTGATAATATGACCAGGATGGGTTGATAATATGGGTTGATAATATAACCAGGATGGGTTGATAATATGACCAGGATGGGTTGATAATATGACCAGGATGGGTTGATAATATGGGTTGATAATATGACCAGGATGGGTTGATAATATGGGTTGATAATATGACCAGGATGGGTGATAATATGACCAGGATGGGTTGATAACAGGACCAGTATTGTGCCTTTGGCTTCTCGAAAAACGAAAAAGGTAGTTGACATGACAACCAATAGAACATGAGAGAAACGCTGGTTTCAACAGCATCGTCTTTATAAAATAATTGCCCCTCCATGTATCTGAAGGTGAAAACATTAATGTTTCAAACAATTTAGTCTGTTTTCAAAATGCCTCGTGCCTTTCAGCTCACAAAGCAAAGCGCTGGGTGATGCTCTGATAGCCTACAGTATGAACCTGGACATCTCACAAAGCAAAGCGCTGGGTGATGCTCTGATAGCCTACAGTATGAACCTGGACATCGAATCCCAGACGCGCTTTAATTACCAATTAATAAATACAGTAGGTATTTTTATAAATCTGGTCCATCAAAACAGCTTGTAACACGAGTTTGCGTGTAGAATTGTTGCGTGTGATAACTAAGATACAGTACGACTAACGGAAACACACACACACCAATTTAATTCCAATTTATATTTAATCGCCTTTTCTTGGGGGGGGGGGTGCTAAATTACCGGCCAACGGTATCCCTGGCACACACACACACACACACACACACACACACACACACACACACACACACACACACACACACACACACACACACACACACACACACACACACACACACACACGTGAATTAAAGGAGAGGAGAGTGCCAAGGAGTCCATCCTCTATCGGAGGGATGTGGGGCAGCTACTGCTGAGGAGTCCTTCATTAAAATTAACACAGATATGTGGGGGAAGACAAACAGTCTTCATCTCTTCTCCTGATTAAAATTAGTAGGAGACTGGGATGGAAAACTATTGACTTCAAGAGAGAGGAAGAGAGACAGAGAGAGAGAGAGACAGAGAGAGAGAGAGAGAGAGAGAGAGAGAGAGAGAGAGAGAGACAGAGAGAGAGAGAGAGAGAAAGAGAGAGACAGAGAGAGAGAGAAATAGAAAGAGAGAGACAGAGAGAGAAAGAGAAAGACAGAGAGAGAGAGAGAGAAAGAGAGAGCGAGAGAGAGCGAGAGAGAGCGCGAGATGGGGAAGAGGAGCGACAACAGTCGTTGTTTGGGTCCCTGGAAGGTTCCTACCGCGGTCCTGAAGGGTTGTAGAAAGTTGTGAACATTTATAATCCTAACGAATGATCAGGTCCAGTTGGGGTCTGACGTCTCTGCAGTGATACACACTGGGCCTGGTGCAGCTGGCAGCTGACTGACACACTGTGAGAGACGCTGTAACAGGCCGTCTGGTCTTTGATATGAGACGCTGTGCTGTAACAGGCCGTCTGGTCTTTGATATGAGACGCTGTGCTGTAACAGGCCGTCTGGTCTTTGATATGAGACGCTGTGCTGTAACAGGCCGTCTGGTCTTTGATATGAGACGCTGTGCTGTAACAGGCCGTCTGGTCTTTGATAGGAGACGCTGTGCTGTAACAGGCCGTCTGGTCTTTGATATGAGACGCTGTGCTGTAACAGGCCGTCTGGTCTTTGATAGGAGACGCTGTGCTGTAACAGGCCGTCTGGTCTTTGATATGAGACGCTGTAACAGGCCGTCTGGTCTTTGATAGGAGACGCTGTGCTGTAACAGGCCGTCTGGTCTTTGATATGAGACGCTGTGCTGTAACAGGCCGTCTGGTCTTTGATAGGAGACGCTGTGCTGTAACAGGCCGTCTGGTCTTTGATAGGAGACGCTGTGCTGTAACAGGCCGTCTGGTCTTTGATATGAGACGCTGTGCTGTAACAGGCCGTCTGGTCTTTGATACGAGACGCTGTGCTGTAACAGGCCGTCTGGTCTTTGATATGAGACGCTGTAACAGGCCGTCTGGTCTTTGATATGAGACGCTGTGCTGTAACAGGCCGTCTGGTCTTTGATAGGAGACGCTGTGCTGTAACAGGCCGTCTGGTCTTTGATATGAGACGCTGTGCTGTAACAGGCCGTCTGGTCTTTGATAGGAGACGCTGTGCTGTAACAGGCCGTCTGGTCTTTGATATGAGACGCTGTGCTGTAACAGGCCGTCTGGTCTTTGATAGGAGACGCTGTGCTGTAACAGGCCGTCTGGTCTTTGATATGAGACGCTGTGCTGTAACAGGCCGTCTGGTCTTTGATATGAGACGCTGTAACAGGCCGTCTGGTCTTTGATACGAGACGCTGTGCTGTAACAGGCCGTCTGGTCTTTGATATGAGACGCTGTGCTGTAACAGGCCGTCTGGTCTTTGATATGAGATGCTGTAACAGGCCGTCTGGTCTTTGATACGAGACGCTGTGCTGTAACAGGCCGTCTGGTCTTTGATAGGAGACGCTGTGCTGTAACAGGCCGTCTGGTCTTTGATAGGAGACGCTGTGCTGTAACAGGCCGTCTGGTCTTTGATATGAGACGCTGTAACAGGCCGTCTGGTCTTTGATATGAGACGCTGTGCTGTAACAGGCCGTCTGGTCTTTGATATGAGACGCTGTGGGAGGAGGGAGAGTCAAAGCTCAGTCGGAGGAGGACAACGGTCTACACACACACACACACACACACACACACACACACACACACACACTGCTAAGCTGTAATGACATGGGGTGATGCTGAATGATGTAGAGAGGGTGGGGCCAGAGAGAGGGTGGGGCCAGAGGGAGGTGGGGCCAGGGAAAGGTGGGGCCAGAGAGAGGTGGGGCCAGAGAGAGGTGGGGCCAGAGGGAGGTGGGGCCAGAGGGAGGTGGGGCCAGAGGGAGGTGGGGCCAGGGAAAGGTGGGGCCAGAGAGAGGTGGGGCCAGAGGGAGGTGGGGCCAGAGAGAGGTGGGGCCAGAGGGAGGTGGGGCCAGAGAGAGGTGGGGCCAGAGAGAGGTGGGGCCAGAGAGAGGTGGGGCCAGAGAGAGGTGGGGCCAGAGAGAGGTGGGGCCAGAGAGAGGTGGGGCCAGAGGGAGGTGGGGCCAGAGGGAGGTGGGGCCAGAGGGAGGTGGGGCCAGAGAGAGGTGGGGCCAGAGAGAGGTGGGGCCAGAGAGAGGTGGGGCCAGAGGGAGGTGGGGCCAGAGGGAGGTGGGGCCAGAGGGAGGTGGGGCCAGAGAGAGGTGGGGCCAGAGAGAGGTGGGGCCAGAGGGAGGTGGGGCCAGAGAGAGGGTGGGGCCAGAGAGAGGGTGGGGCCAGAGAGAGGGTGGGGTCAGAGAGAGGGTGGGGCCAGAGAGAGGTGGGGCCAGAGAGAGGTGGGGCCAGAGAGAGGTGGGGCCAGAGAGAGGTGGGGCCAGAGAGGTGGGGCCAGAGAGAGGTGGGGCCAGAGAGAGGTGGGGCCAGAGAGAGGTGGGGCCAGAGAGAGGGTGGGGCCAGAGAGGGTGGGGCCAGAGAGAGGTGGGGTCAAACCTGTCAGATTGGACCAGTCTGGGGGCAGTGAGGACCAGTCTGGGGGCAGTGAGGACCGAGATCTCTCTGTGTGTGTGTGTGTGTGTGTGTGTGTGTGTGTGTGTGTGTGTGTGTGTGTGTGTGTGTGTGTGTGTGTGTGTGTGTGTGTAATCTGTCTGAGGTAAAGGATATAGACATCTTGACAGTGAAGAGATCTTCAGAGTCGTCAGGAGAGGAGAAGGTGTCCAGATCTCTCTCGAGTTGGACCAGCTGTCTCTCCATCTGAACTAGGTTCTTCTCCAGGGACTCCGCTGAGACTAGAGACACACACACACACACACACACACACACACACACACACACACACACGCACACACACACACACACACACACACACACACACACACACACACACACACACACACAGAGGGAGAGGAAATATTAAACAATGCCTTGTTGCTTCATGTACTCAGAAGATGCCATTGTGCAGCACAGTGTCTCTGTTGGAATGGATCTGTTTCCGAGTCTCCAGTGAGGAGTGTTGTATTATAATCTGGTTCTGAGTCTCCAGTGAGGAGTGTTGTATTATAATCTGGTTCTGAGTCTCCAGTGAGGAGTGTTGTATTATAATCTGGTTCTGAGTCTCCAGTGAGGAGTGTTGTATTATAATCTGGTTCTGAGTCTCCAGTGAGGAGTGTTGTATTATAATCTGGTTCTGAGTCTCCAGTGAGGAGTGTTGTATTATAATCTGGTTCTGAGTCTCCAGTGAGGAGTGTTGTATTATAATCTGGTTCTGAGTCTCCAGTGAGGAGTGTTGTATTATAATCTGGTTCTGAGTCTCCAGTGAGGAGTGTTGTATTATAATCTGGTTCTGAGTCTCCAGTGAGGAGTGTTGTATTATAATCTGGTTCTGAGTCTCCAGTGAGGAGTGTTGTATTATAATCTGGTTCTGGTTCTGAGTCTCCAGTGAAGAGCGTTGTATTATAATCTGGTTCTGAGTCTCCAGTGAGGAGAGTTGTATTATAATCTGGTTCTGAGTCTCCAGTGAGGAGTGTTGTATTATAATCTGGTTCTGGGTCTCCAGTGAGGAGTGTTGTATTATAATCTGGTTCTGAGTCTCCAGTGAGGAGTGTTGTATTATAATCTGGTTCTGAGTCTCCAGTGAGGAGTGTTGTATTATAATCTGGTTCTGGGTCTCCAGTGAGGAGTGTTGTATTATAATCTGGTTCTGAGTCCGGGAGGCCCATCATGGAGACCCGAGCCATCCTCCATCCTCATGTCTGCAAGGCCACAGCACTCTGTCTGTCTGCAAGGCCACAGCACTCTGTCTGTCTGCAAGGCCACAGCACTCTGTCTGTCTGTCTGTCTGTGACCTGAGGCACAGCGCTGCCTGCACCAATCACAGCGTTGCCTCAGACCAGCTCAAGCAGAAGACACCCACTCACACCAGGGACACATCAGTCACCAGTGCGTGTGATTCTAGAACATGACTCATTATCACATCCTAACTGACACTAATCTAGAACATGACTCATTATCACATCCTAACTGACACTAATCTAGAACATGACTCATTATCACATCCTAACTGACACTAATCTAGAACATGACTCATTATCACATCCTAACTGACACTAATCTAGAACATGACTCATTATCACATCCTAACTGACACTAATCTAGAACATGACTCATTATCACACCCTAACTGACACTAATCTAGAACATGATTCATTATCACATCCTAACTGACACTAATCTAGAACATGACTCATTATCACACCCTAGCTGACACTAATCTAGAACATGACTCATTATCAAATCCTAACTGACACTAATCTAGAACATGACTCATTATCACACCCTAACTGACACTAATCTAGACCATGACTCATTATCACACCCTAGCTGACACTAATCTAGAACACGACTCATTATCACATCCTAACCGACACTAATCTAGAACATGACTCATTATCACATCCTAGCTGACACTAATCTAGAACATGACTCATTATCACATCCTAGCTGACACTAATCTATAACATGCCTCATTATCACACCCTAAGTAACACTAAACAATAATCTAGAAAATGACTCATTATCACACCCTAGCTGACACTAAACACTAATCTAGAACATGACTCATTATCACACCCTAGCTGACACTAAACACTAATCTAGAACATGACTCATTATCACATCCAATATGACACTAAACACTAATCTAGAACATGACTCATTATCACGTCCTAGATGACACTAATCTAGAACATGACTCATTATCACATCCAATCTGACACTAAACACTAATCTAGAACATGACTCATTATCACGTCCTAGATGACACTAATCTAGAACATGACTCATTATCACATCCTAGATGACACAAATCTATTACATGACTCATTATCACGTCCTAGATGACACTAATCTAGAACATGACTCATTATCACGTCCTAGATCACACAAATCTAGAACATGACTCATTATCACGTCCTAGATGACACTAAACACTTATCTAGAACATGACTCATTATCACGTCCTAGATGACACTAATCTAGAACATGACTCATTATCACATCCTAGCCGACACTAAACACTAATCTAGAACATGACTCATTATCACATCCAATCTGACACTAAACACTAATCTAGAACATGACTCATTATCACGTCCTAGATGACACTAATCTAGAACATGACTCATTATCACATCCTAACTGACACTAATCTAGAACATGCCTCATTATCACACCCTAACTAACACTAAACAATAATCTAGAACATGACTCATTATCACACCCTAGCTGACACTAAACACTAATCTAGAACATGACTCATTATCACATCCAATATGACACTAAACACTAATCTAGAACATGACTCATTATCACGTCCTAGATGACACTAATCTAGAACATGACTCATTATCACATCCTAGCCGACACAACACTAATCTAGAACATGACTCATTATCACATCCAATCTGACACTAAACACTAATCTAGAACATGACTCATTATCACGTCCTAGATGACACTAATCTAGAACATGACTCATTATCACATCCTAACTGACACTAATCTAGAACATGACTCATTATCACATCCTAACTGACACTAATCTAGAACATGACTCATTATCACGTCCTAGATGACACTAATCTAGAACATGACTCATTATCACGTCCTAGATCACACGAATCTAGAACATGACTCATTATCACGTCCTAGATGACACTAATCTAGAACATGACTCATTATCACATCCTAGCCGACACTAAACACTAATCTAGAACATGACTCATTATCACATCCAATCTGACACTAAACACTAATCTAGAACATGACTCATTATCACGTCCTAGATGACACTAATCTAGAACATGACTCATTATCACATCCTAACTGACACTAATCTAGAACATGCCTCATTATCACACCCTAACTAACACTAAACAATAATCTAGAACATGACTCATTATCACACCCTAGCTGACACTAAACACTAATCTAGAACATTACTCATTATCACACCCTAGCTGACACTAAACACTAATCTAGAACATGACTCATTATCACATCCAATATGACACTAAACACTAATCTAGAACATGACTCATTATCACGTCCTAGATGACACTAATCTAGAACATGACTCATTATCACATCCTAGCCGACACAACACTAATCTAGAACATGACTCATTATCACATCCAATCTGACACTAAACACTAATCTAGAACATGACTCATTATCACGTCCTAGATGACACTAATCTAGAACATGACTCATTATCACATCCTAACTGACACTAATCTAGAACATGACTCATTATCACATCCTAACTGACACTAATCTAGAACATGACTCATTATCACGTCCTAGATGACACTAATCTAGAACATGACTCATTATCACGTCCTAGATCACACGAATCTAGAACATGACTCATTATCACGTCATAGATGACACTAATCTAGAACATGACTCATTATCACATCCTAGATGACACTAAACACTAATCTAGAACATGACTCATTATCACATCATATCTGACACTAATCTAGAACATGACTCATTATCACATACTAGCTGACACTAATCTAGAACATGACTCATTATCACGTCCTAGATGACACTAATCTAGAACATGACTCATTATCACGTCCTAGATGACACTAATCTAGAACATGACTCATTATCACATCCTAGCCGACACAACACTAATCTAGAACATGACTCATTATCACATCCAATCTGACACTAAACACTAATCTAGAACATGACTCATTATCACGTCCTAGATGACACTAATCTAGAACATGACTCATTATCACATCCTAACTGACACTAATCTAGAACATGACTCATTATCACATCCTAACTGACACTAATCTAGAACATGACTCATTATCACGTCCTAGATGACACTAATCTAGAACATGACTCATTATCACGTCCTAGATCACACGAATCTAGAACATGACTCATTATCACGTCCTAGATGACACTAAACACGAATCTAGAACATGACTCATTATCACATCATATCTGACACTAATCTAGAACATGACTCATTATAACATACTAGCTGACACTAAACACTAATCTAGAACACGTCTCATTATCATGTGAACACAAAGCAGGAAGCCGTTGAGATCGTCACAAATCTTTTTTTCCAGTCCCATTTCTAACACTCTAATACTCATACATGAATAAAGGAGAGAGAGAGAGACAGGAACGAGTTGTTTCCCAAATTATACCCTATTCTGTTTTTAGTGCACTACTTTTAACCAGAGCCCCAGCCAAAAGTAGTGCTCCATATAGGGAATGGTGTGCCATTTGGGACGCAGAGTGTCTACAGTAGCTAAGCTTCTCAGTCACTTTGCTGATACACAGAGACATGTTTACAGGCACATTCACAAGCACTGGAGAGAGAGACAGGAAGAGAGAGAGAACGTAGTGAGGGAGAGACAGGAAGAGAGAGAATAGAGTGAGGGAAAGATGGAGACAGAACAGAATAAGGGAGAGATGGAGACAGAACAGAGTAAGGGAGAGATGGAGACAGAACAGAGTAAGGGAGAGATGGAGACAGAACAGAGAGATGGAGACAGAAGGGAGTGAGGGAGAGATGGAGTGAGGGAGAGATGGAGACAGAGAGAACAGAGGAGAGAGGGAGAGAAAGGAAGAGAGAAGAGGAGAGAGGGAGAGACATGAAGAGAGAGATTAGAGGAGAGGGAGAGACAGGAATAGAGAGAATAGAGAAGAGAGGGAGAGACAGGAAGAGAGAGAATACAGAAGAGAGGGAGAGACAGGAAGAGAGAGAATAGAGTGAGGGAGAGATGGAGACAGAACAGAGTAAGGGAGAGATGGAGACAGAACAGAGAGATGGAGACATAAGGGAGTGAGGGAGAGATGGAGTGAGGGAGAGATGGAGACAGAGAGAACAGAGGAGAGAGGGAGAGAAAGGAAGAGAGAAGAGGAGAGAGGGAGAGACATGAAGAGAGAGATTAGAGGAGAGGGAGAGACAGGAATAGAGAGAATAGAGAAGAGAGGGAGAGACAGGAAGAGAGAGAATACAGAAGAGAGGGAGAGACAGGAAGAGAGAGAATAGAGTGAGGGAGAGATGGAGACAGAACAGAGTAAGGGAGAGATGGAGACAGAACAGAGAGATGGAGACAGAAGGGAGTGAGGGAGAGATGGAGTGAGGGAGAGATGGAGACAGAGAGAACAGAGGAGAGAGGGAGAGAAAGGAAGAGAGAAGAGGAGAGAGGGAGAGACATGAAGAGAGAGATTAGAGGAGAGGGAGAGACAGGAATAGAGAGAATAGAGAAGAGAGGGAGAGACAGGAAGAGAGAGAATACAGAAGAGAGGGAGAGACAGGAAGAGAGAGAATAGAGAAGAGAGGGAGAGACAGGAATAGAGGAGAGGGAGAGACAGGAAGAGAGAGAATAGAGAAGAGAGGGAGAGACAGGAAGAGAGAGAAGAGAGGGAGAGACAGGAAGAGAGAGAATACAGAAGAGAGGGAGAGACAGGAATAGAGAAGAGAGGGAGAGATGAGAGATAATAGAGAAGAGAGGGAGAGACAGGAAGAGAGAGAAGAGAGGGAGAGACAGGAAGAGAGATTAGAGAATAGAAGAGAGGGAGAGACAGGAAGAGAGAGAATAGAGAAGAGAGGGAGAGACAGGAAGAGAGAGAATAGAGGAGAACATCACTGGCTTCCACATTAAATTCTCCACAGACGTTTATAAATCAAATCACCAGACTTTTGGTAAACACTCAGAGACTCAGAGATTTCTCTCTACGTTTCTCTCCTTCCCTTCTGCTCTCTCTCTCACTCCTCTCTGCCCAGACTAGAGATAAATACACCAATATCCCTGTGAGTGAGTAGGGAGGGAGAGAGCGAGAGAGAGAGGAAGAGGAAGATAGAGAGAGGAAGATAAGACTTTCCACTTCTGCAAAAATTGGAAAACATTAAACAAACAAGAACAGGAAGAGATATCTATCCAAAACAGAGATGTATGGGTAAACCACTTCCCCAATCTTTTTTGGCCCGATAACAACCAACAACCAACAACCAGCAAAAACATAATGATCAAATACAAATCTTCGTATCAACTATCAAAGACGACCAGAACCCACTGGATTCTCCAATTACATTTAATGATCTACAAAATGCCAAACCCTCCAACCCCCAAAATCCCTGTGGTGTTGATGGTATCCTCAATGAAATGATCAAATACACAGACCACAAACTCCAATTCAAATCAAATCAAATTGTATGCTTATTTACGAGACGTTAAGAAGAGAAACGTGTTCAGAAAAAAAAAAAATGAAAAAAGCAACAAATAATTAAAGAGCAGCAGTAAAATAATGTGGAGGCTATATACCGGGTATTACGGTACAGAGTCAATGTGGAGGCTATATACAGGGTATTACGGTACAGAGTCAATGTGGAGGCTATATACAGGGTATTACGGTACAGAGTCAATGTGGAGGCTATATACAGGGTATTACGGTACAGAGTCAATGTGGAGGATATATACAGGGTATTACGGTACAGAGTCAATGTGGAGGATATATACAGGGTATTACGGTACACAGTCAATGTGGAGGCTATATACAGGGTGTTACGGTACAGAGTCAATGTGGAGGCTATATACAGGGTGTTACGGTACAGAGTCAATGTGGAGGCTATATACAGGGTGTTACGGTACAGAGTCAATGTGGAGGCTATATACAGGGTGTTACGGTACAGAGTCAATGTGGAGGCTATATACAGGGGGTACTGGTACAGAGTCAATGTGGAGGCTATATACAGGGTGTTACGGTACTGAGTCAATGTGGAGGCTATATACAGGAGGAACCGGTACAGAGTCAATGTGGAGGCTATATACAGGGGGTACAGGTACAGAGTCAATGTGGAGGCTATATACAGGGGGTACAGGTACAGAGTCAATGTGGAGGCTATATACAGGGTGTACCGGTACAGAGTCAATGTGGAGGCTATATACAGGGGGTAGCGGTACCGAGTCAATGTGGAGGCTATATACAGGAGGTACCGGTACAGAGTCAATGTGGAGGCTATATACAGGGTGTACCGGTACAGAGTCAATGTGGAGGCTATATACAGGGTGTTACGGTACAGAGTCAATGTGGAGGCTATATACAGGAGGTACCGGTACAGAGTCAATGTGGAGGCTATATACAGGGTGTTACGGTACAGAGTCAATGTGGAGGCTATATACAGGGTGTTATGGTACAGAGTCAATGTGGAGGCTATATACAGGAGGTACCGGTACAGAGTCAATGTGGAGGCTATATACAGGGTGTTACGGTACAGAGTCAATGTGGAGGCTATATACAGGGTATTACGGTACAGAGTCAATGTGGAGGTTGTATAAAAGGTGGCGCTACAAAGTATTAACTTAAGGGGGCTGAATAATTTTGCATGCCCAATTTTTCAGTTTTTGATTTGTTAAAAAATTTGAAATATCCAATAAATGTCTTTCCACATCATGATTGTGTCCCACTTGTTGATTTTTCACAAAAAATACAGTTTTATATATTTATGTCTGAAGCCTGAAATGTGGCAAAAGGTTGCAAAGTTCAAGGGGGCCGAATACTTTTCGCAAGGCACTGTATGTAAACTAGTTTTAATGACTCCAACCTAAGTGTATGTAAACTAGTTTTAATGACTCCAACCTAAGTGTATGTAAACTAGTTTTAATGACTCCAACCTAAGTGTATGTAAACTAGTTTTAATGACTCCAACCTAAGTGTATGTAAACTAGTTTTAATGACTCCAACCTAAGTGTATGTAAACTAGTTTTAATGACTCCAACCTAAGTATATGTAAACTAGTTTTAATGACACCAACCTAAGTGTATGTAAACTAGTTTTAATGACTCCAACCTAAGTTTATGTAAACTAGTTTTAATGACTCCAACCTAAGTGTATGTAAACTAGTTAATGACTCCAACCTAAGTGTATGTAAACTAGTTTTAATGACTCAACCTAAGTGTATGTAAACTAATTTTAATGACTCCAACCTAAGTGTATGTAAACTAGTTTTAATGACTCCAACCTAAGTGTATGTAAACTAGTTTTAATGACTCCAACCTAAGTGTATGTAAACTAATTTTAATGACTCCAACCTAAGTGTATGTAAACTAGTTTTAATGACTGGAGGGGAACACATTGTCTCTGGGTCTGGAGGGAACACAGTGTCTCTGGGTCTGGAGGGGAACACAGTGTCTCTGGGTCTGGAGGGGAACACAGTGTCTCTGGGTCTGGAGGGGAACACAGTGTCTCTGGGTCTGGAGGGGAACACAGTGTCTCTGGGTCTGGAGGGAACACAGTGTCTCTGGGTTTGGAGGGGCACACAGTGTCTCTGGGTCTGGAGGGGCACACAGTGTCTCTGGGTTTGGAGGGGAACACAGTGTCTCTGGGTCTGGAGGGGAACACAGTGTCTCTGGGTCTGGAGGGGAACACAGTGTCTCTGGGTCTGGAGGGGAACACAGTGTCTCTGGGTCTGGAGAGGAACACAGTGTCTCTGGGTCTGGAGGGAACACAGTGTCTCTGGGTCTGGAGGGAACACAGTGTCTCTGGGTCTGGAGGGGGGACACAGTGTCTCTGGGTCTGGAGGGAACACAGTGTCTCTGGGTCTGGAGAGGAACACAGTGTCTCTGGGTCTGGAGGGAACACAGTGTCTCTGGGTCTGGAGGGGAACACAGTGTCTCTGGGTCTGGAGGGAACACAGTGTCTCTGGGTCTGGAGGGTACACAGTGTCTCTGGGTCTGGCGGGGAACACAGTGTCTCTGGGTCTGGAGGGGAACACAGTGTCTCTGGGTCTGGAGGGGACACAGTGTCTCTGGGTCTGGAGGGAACACAGTGTCTCTGGGTCTGGAGGGGAACACAGTGTCTCTGGGTCTGGAGGGAACACAGTGTCTCTGGGTCTGGTGGGTAACACAGTGTCTCTGGGTCTGGTGGGTAACACAGTGTCTCTGGGTCTGGAGGGAACACAGTGTCTCTGGGTCTGGAGGGAACACAGTGTCTCTGGGTCTGGAGGGGAACACAGTGTCTCTGGGTCTGGTGAGGGACACAGTGTCTCTGGGTCTGGAGGGAACACAGTGTCTCTGGGTCTGGAGGGGAACACAGTGTCTCTGGGTCTGGTGAGGGACACAGTGTCTCTGGGTCTGGAGGGGACACAGTGTCTCTGGGTCTGGAGGGAACACAGTGTCTCTGGGTCTGGAGGGAACACAGTGTCTCTGGGTCTGGAGGGGAACACAGTGTCTCTGGGTCTGGAGGGGAACACAGTGTCTCTGGGTCTGGAGGGGACACACAGTGTCTCTGGGTCTGGAGGGGACACAGTGTCTCTGGGTCTGGAGGGGACACAGTGTCTCTGGGTCTGGAGGGGAACACAGTGTCTCTGGGTCTGGAGGGGAACACAGTGTCTCTGGGTCTGGAACACAGTGTCTCTGGGTCTGGAACACAGTGTCTCTGGGTCTGGAACACAGTGTCTCTGGGTCTGGAGGGGAACACAGTGTCTCTGGGTCTGGAGGGAACACAGTGTCTCTGGGTCTGGAGGGGACGCAGTGTCTCTGGGTCTGGAGGGGAACGCAGTGTCTATGGGTCTGGAGGGAACACAGTGTCTCTGGGTCTGGAGGGAACACAGTGTCTCTGGGTCTGGAGGGGAACACAGTGTCTCTGGGTCTGGAGGGGAACACAGTGTCTCTGGGTCTGGAGGGGACACAGTGTCTCTGGGTCTGGAGGGGAACACAGTGTCTCTGGGTCTGGAGGGAACACAGTGTATCTGGGTCTGGAGGGGAACACAGTGTCTCTGGGTCTGGAACACAGTGTCTCTGGGTCTGGTGGGTAATAGCCTTTATATCTGATAAGAAGACGTTATCCACTCAGCAGCTCTAGTGTTTACTGTAATGTACTATGTGTTGAATACAAGAGGGGATATAGTGTGTGTGTGTGTGTGTGTGTGTGTGTGTGTGTGTGTGTGTGTGTGTGTGTGTGTGTGTGTGTGTGTGTGTGTATATATAATGATGTGTACTGTGTGAGTGAATACATGAGAGGACACATGAAAAGATGCTTCTGGGGTCGTGTCCACACCTGACACTTACATGGGGCGGCAGGGTAGACTAGTGGTTAGAGTGGAGGGGCGGCAGGGTAGCCTAGTGGTTAGAGTGGAGGGGCGGCAGGGTAGACTAGTGGTTAGAGTGGAGGGGCGGCAGGGTAGCCTAGTGGTTAGAGTGGAGGGGCGGCAGGGTAGCCTAGTGGTTAGAGTGGAGGGGCGGCAGGGTAGCCTAGTGGTTCGAGCGTTGGCCTAGTAAACGAAAGGTTGCAAGTTCAAACCCCCGAGCTGACAAGGTAAAAATCTGTTGTTCTGCCCCACTGTTCCTAGACCAGTTAACCCACTGTTCCTAGACCAGTTAACCCACTGTTCCTAAACCAGTTAACCACACTGTTCCTAAACCAGTTAACCCACTGTTCCTAGACCAGTTAACCCACTGTTCCTAGACCAGTTAACCCACTGTTCCTAGACCAGTTAACCACACTGTTCCTAGACCAGTTAACCACACTGTTCCTAGACCAGTTAACCCACTGTTCCTAGACCAGTTAACCCACTGTTCCTAGACCAGTTAACCCACTGTTCCTAGACCAGTTAACCCACTGTTCCTAGACCAGTTAACCCACTGTTCCGAGACCAGTTAACCACACTGTTCCTAAACCAGTTAACCCACTGTTCCTAGACCAGTTAACCCACTGTTCCTAGACCAGTTAACCCACTGTTCCGAGACCAGTTAGCCCCACTGTTCCTAGACCAGTTAACCACACTGTTCCTAGACCAGTTAACCCACTGTTCCTAGACCAGTTAACCCACTGTTCCTAGACCAGTTAACCCACTGTTCCTAGACCAGTTAACCCACTGTTCCTAGACCAGTTAACCCACTGTTCCGAGACCAGTTAACCACACTGTTCCTAAACCAGTTAACCACACTGTTCCTAGACCAGTTAACCACACTGTTCCTAAACCAGTTAACCACACTGTTCCTAGACCAGTTAACCCACTGTTCCTAGACCAGTTAACCACACTGTTCCTAAACCAGTTAACCACACTGTTCCTAAAGCAGTTAACCCACTGTTCCTAGACCAGTTAACCCACTGTTCCTAGACCAGTTAACCCACTGTTCCTAGACCAGTTAACCCACTGTTCCTAGACCTGTTAACCAGTTAACCCACTGTTCCTAGACCAGTTAACCCACTGTTCCTAGACCAGTTAACCCACTGTTCCTAGACCAGTTAACCCACTGTTCCCAGGCCGTCATTGAAAATAAGAATGTGTTCTTAACTGACTTGCCGAGTGAAATAAATAAATGTGACTTCTGCTTTCAGAAATACAAAAGTCACATTGAAAAGACGGGTGTGAACGCACAACAGTCTCCTTGTGGTGTGATTGTGTTCAGATCTGTCTGACCACTTTAGACTGCGGTCAGGGATGTGGTGTGATTGTGTTCAGATCTGTCTGACCACTTTAGACTGCGGTCAGGGATGTGGTGTGATTGTGTTCAGATCTGTCTGACCACTTTAGACTGCGGTCAGGGATGTGGTGTGATTGTGTTCAGATCTGTCTGACCACTTTAGACTGCGGTCAGGGGATGTGGTGTGATTGTGTTCAGATCTGTTGTGTGTGGATTTCTCCTCAGTCGGGACAAACAATCAGGTCACAGCAAAGTCATCCGCACTCCACAGAAAACGGGTTGTGTGACCCGAGAGGCACCTTCTCATTGTAACGTTGGTGCGTGTTTGGCTAGATTTATGCAATATCTTTTGCGTTGCTAGCTGTCTAGTTTGCTACAGAGGTTAGCTACATATGGTAGCTGGCTAGTTAGCTTCAGAGGATAGCTGGCTGGTTTGCTACAGAGGATAGCTGGTTAGTTAGCTACAGAGGTTAGCTGGCTAGTTTGCTACAGAGGATAGCTGGTTAGGTAGCTACAGAGGTTAGCTGGCTAGTTAGCTACATAGGTTAGCTGGCTAGTTAGCTTCAGAGGATAGCTGGCTATGTTTGCTACAGAAGTTAGCTGGCTAGTTAGCTACAAAGGTTAGCTGGCTAGTTAGCTACAGAGGTTAGCTGGCTAGTTAGCTACAGAGGATAGCTGGCTAGTTTGCTACAGAGGATAACTGGCTAGTTAGCTACAGATGTTAACTGGCTCGTTAGCGACATAGGTTAGCTGGCAAGTTAGCTACAGAGGTTAACTGGCTCGTTAGCGACATAGGTTAGCTGGCAAGTTAGCTACAGAGGTTCGCTACTGCTATCAGTTGTTATGTTATCATATTGTTCCTATTGCTGGTTGTAGAATGCATACTAGCATTTGAATATAGCGCAGGAAGAGGGAATCCGGACACATTGTGGACATGACAGACACATTTATCTCTGCCGACTGTGGTGTGTGTCTGTCTCCTACCTCGGCTGGCTCTGTCTACGTGCTGCAGGTCGTCGGAGAACTTGGTGACCTCTGGGAACTCCTCCTCACACACTGCAGCCAGGAAGTGGAGCAACGTTGACTTCTGGTCAGCTGACTTTGTGTCCTTCAGCTGGAATCACAAATATAGTTCACCCAGTCAGGTTACACACTGTCAGGTTACACCCTGTTAGGATACACCCTGTTACACCCAGTCAGGTTACACCCTGTTACACCCAGTCAGGTTACACCCTGTTACACCCAGTCAGGTTACACCCTGTTACACCCAGTCAGGTTACACCCTGTTACACCCAGTCAGGTTACACTCAGTCAGGTTACACCCTGTTACACCCAGTCAGGTTACACCATGTTACACCCAGTCAGGTTACACCCTGTTACACCCAGTCAGGTTACACCCAGTCAGGTTACACCCTGTTACACCCAGTCAGGTTACACCATGTTACACCCAGTCAGGTTACACCCAGTCAGGTTACACCCTGTTACACCCAGTCAGGTTACACCCAGTCAGGTTACACCCTGTTACACCCAGTCAGGTTACACCCTGTTACACCCAGTCAGGTTACACCCTGTTACACCCAGTCAGGTTACACCCAGTCAGGTTACACCCTGTTACACCCAGTCAGGTTACACCATGTTACACCCAGTCAGGTTACACCCAGTCAGGTTACACCCTGTTACACCCAGTCAGGTTACACCCAGTCAGGTTACACCCTGTTACACCCAGTCAGGTTACACCATGTTACACCCAGTCAGGTTACACCCTGTTACACCCAGCCAGGTTACACCCTGTTAAACCCAGCCAGGTTACACCCTGTTACACCCAGTCAGGTTACACCCTGTTACACCCAGTCAGGTTACACCCAGTCAGGTTACACCCTGTTAAACCCAGCCAGGTTACACACTGTCAGGTTACACCCTGTTACACCCAGTCAGGTTACACACTGTCAGGTTACACCCAGTCAGGTTACACCCTGTTACACCCAGTCAGGTTACACCCTGTTACACCCAGTCAGGTTACACCCTGTTACACCCAGTCAGGTTACACCCAGTCAGGTTACACCCTGTTACACCCAGTCAGGTTACACACTGTCAGGTTACACCCAGTCAGGTTACACACTGTTACACCCAGTCAGGTTACACCCTGTTACACCCAGTCAGGTTACACCCTGTTACACCCAGTCATGTTACACCCAGTCAGGTTACACCCTGTTAGACCCAGTCAGGTTACACATGGTTACACCCAGTCAGGTTACACCCTGTTACACCCAGTCAGGTTACACCCTGTTACACCCAGTCAGGTTACACCCTGTTACACCCAGTCAGGTTACACCCTGTTACACCCAGTCAGGTTACACCCTGTTACACCCAGTCAGGTTACACCCAGTCAGGTTACACCCTGTTACACCCAGTCAGGTTACACACTGTCAGGTTACACCCTGTTACACCCAGTCAGGTTACACACTGTCAGGTTACACCCAGTCAGGTTACACCCTGTTACACCCAGTCAGGTTACACCCTGTTACACCCAGTCAGGTTACACCCTGTTACACCCAGTCAGGTTACACCCTGTCAGGTTACACCCTGTTAGACCCAGTCAGGTTACACACGGTTACACCCAGTCAGGTTACACTCAGTCAGGTTACACCCTGTTACACCCAGTCAGGTTACACCCTGTTACACCCAGTCAGGTTACACCCAGTCAGGTTACACCCTGTTACACCCAGTCAGGTTACACCCTGTTACACCCAGTCAGGTTACACCCTGTTACACCCAGTCAGGTTACACCCTGTTACACCCAGTCAGGTTACACCCTGTCAGGTTACACCCTGTTACACCCAGTCAGGTTACACCATGTTACACCCAGTCAGGTTACACCCTGTTACACCCAGTCAGCATACACCCTGTTACACCCTGTTACACCCAGTCAGGTTACACCCTGTTACACCCTGTTACACCCAGTCAGGTTACACCCAGTCAGGTTACACCCTGTTACACCCAGTCAGGTTACACCCAGTTACACCCAGTCAGGTTACACCCAGTCAGGTTACACCCTGTTACACCCAGTCAGGTTACACCCAGTCAGGTTACACCCTGTTACACCCAGTCAGGTTACACCCTGTTACACCCAGTCAGGTTACACACGTTAGGAAGGCGAGAGTAGTGTGTGTGTGTGTGTGTGTGTGTGTGTGTGTGTGTGTGTGTGTGTGTGTGTGTGTGTGTGTGTGTGTGTGTGTGTGTGTGTGTGTGTGTGTGCAGCTAGTCCCCCCACCTTGCAGAGGGAACTGAGGTCAAAGCCGTAGCTCTGTGCGTTGCGAGAGCCTGTTCCACCCAGTCAGGTTACACCCCGTTAGGAAGGCGAGAGTAGTGTGTGTGTGTGTGTGCAGCTAGTCCCCCCACCTTGCAGAGGGAACTAAGGTCAAAGCCGTAGCTCTGTGCGTTGCGAGAGCCTGTTCCACCCAGTCAGGTTACACCCCGTTAGGAAGGAGAGAGTAGTGTGTGTGTGTGTGTGTGTGTGCAGCTAGTCCCCCCACCTTGCAGAGGGAACTGAGGTCAAAGCCGTAGCTCTGTGCGTTGCGAGAGCCTGTGTTCATGTAGTTGCCCAGCAGAAGAACCAGCTCCAGCAGCCGGCTGAACCCCTTGCTCTTCCTCACCTACAACAACAACAACAACAACAACAACAACAACAACAACAACAACAACAGTCAGACGTTTTAGAACGGGTGGAAATCTAACAGCTCAACTTAGAAGAGGTCCCGTTTCAAAGCATTGTTTATATGTTGTTGTTAACACAGATTATCGGCAATGGTTATCAGGTAAAATATGAAAGACAAAGACACGACAGAGAGAGAGAGACAGAGAGAGAGACAGGGAGAGAGAGAGAGAGAGAGAGAGAGAGAGGGAGAGGGATGGACCACTGACCTCTTCACAGGCTGCGTTAACAGCCATGATGTCTGGACGGAGGTTGTTGACCTGTTCATCAAACTGCAGCTTAAACAGGATGGAGTTGAGACGAGGCCGCAGTCGCTTCACACTGCTCATCTGGAGAGGAGAGGGGGAGAGGAGAGGGAGAGGAGGAGGGGGAGAGGAGAGGGGGAGAGGAGAGAGGAGAGGGGGAGAGGAGAGGGAGAGGGAGAGGAGAGGAGAGGGGGAGAGGGGAAGAGGGGAAGAGGGGAGAGGAGAGGGAAGAGGAGAGGGGGAGAGGGGAAGAGGAGGAGAGGGGAGAGGAGAGGAGAGAGGAGAGGGAGAGGGAGAGGGAGAGGAGATGAGAGGGGAGAGGGGAAGAGGGGAAGAGGGGAAGAGGGGAGAGGAGAGGAGAGGAGAGGGGGAGAGGAGAGGGGAGAGGAGAGGAGGAGAGAGAGGAGGAGAGGAGAGGAGGAGGAGGAGAGGGGAGGAGGGAGAGGGGAGGGAGGAGGGGGGAGGAGAGAGGAGAGGGGGAGAAAGGAGAGGGTAAAGGAGAGGGGGAGAGGGTAGAGGAGAGAGGAGAGAGAGGGGGAGAGGAGAGGGGGGTAGAAGGGAAGAAAGGAGAGGAGGAGCAAGAAGAGGGTAGAGGAGATGAGAGGGAGAGAGAGAGAAGAGAGGAGAGGGGGAGAAAGGAGAGGGTAGAGGGGAAGAGAGAGAGAGAGAGAGAGGGTAGAGGGGAGAAGGGAGAGGGTAGATGAGAGGGGAGAGAGGAGTGGGGGAGAGAGGAGAGGGCGAAAGAGAGAGAGATGGAGGTTAGGGAGGAAAGAAAGGGAGGTATATAGAGGGGTACAAGTCAAGACGAAGAAGAACAAAAGTGCAGGGAGAAAGAAGTAGGAGAGGAGAAAAAAAGAGACATAAATAAAGAGGATGAGAGGAGAAGAATGCAGTCAATACCCCAACCCCCCCCCCGAGTCAATACCCTAAGCCCCCAGAGTCAATACCCTAAGCCCCCAGAGTCAATACCCCTAAGCCCCCAGAGTCAATACCCCTAACCCCCCCAGAGTCAATACCCCCAAGCCCCCCCAGAGTCAATACACCTAAAACCCCCCAGAGTCAATACCCTAAACCACCCCAGAGTCAATACCCCTAACCCCCAGAGTCAATACCCATAAACCCCCAGAGTCAATACCCCTAAACCACCCCAGAGTCAATACCCCTAACCCCCCCAGAGTCAATACCCATAAACCCCCAGAGTCAATACCCATAAACCCCCCAGAGTCAATACCCCCAAGCCCCCCAGAGTCAATACACCTAAAACCCCCAGAGTCAATACCCCCAAGCCCCCCAGAGTCAATACCCCTAAACCTCCCCAGAGTCAATACCCCTAACCCCCCAGAGTCAATACCCCTAAGCCCCCAGAGTCAATACCCCTAAACCCCCCAGAGTCAATACCCCTAACCCCCCCAGAGTCAATACCCCTAAACCCCCCAGAGTCAATACCCCTAGACCCCCCAATTCAGCCATAATAAGCAGATGCACCAGGCACACAGAACACATTGGATACGTCCCATATTTATAATCAGATACAAATGGAAGCTCGGTTTGTAATGACTATGTCTCAGTAAAACATCATCTCTGTTTGGGCTATTGGTAATAAGGTGACAACTTTCCACTTCGCATTTCAAATCAATTACTTTCAGGACTTTGATTATTATTATTATTTTTTAAAGTATATCAGCCCAATCCTTTCGAGTCTTTCAATTCAATTTATGTAACAGCTTCAGCAGGAACTCTCCGTTGCTAGGCAATAGCCATGGATTTTTGGCAGCAATGATCTGATTTGGGATCAGGGCCGGCAAGTTAATTGGAGAGGGAGAGAGAGAGATGGAAATGGATAGAGAGAGAGAGAGAGAGAGAGAGAGAGCGAGAAAGAGAAATAGAGTGAGAGAGAGAGAGAGAGAGAGAGAGGAGTATCAGTAAGGTAGAGGAGAGAGAGAGAGAGGAGTATCAGCAAGGTAGAGGAGAGAGAGAGAGAGGAGTATCAGTAAGGTAGAGGAGAGAGAGAGAGAGGAGTATCAGTAAGGTAGAGGAGAGAGAGAGGTGGAAAACAGAGTGAAGGGGTTGGATTACTGCTCTAACACTATTAGAGTAAATTGGAAAATATTGCGGTGAATGACATGTGGCCTGGTCTCCACAGTATTGGACTGAAGCGAGAGAGAGATGAGCTGTGTGGGTGTGGGAGAGGAGAGAGAGACACAGAGAGAGAGAGAAAGAGAGACAGAGAAAGAGAGAGAGAAAGAGAGAGAGACAGAGAGAGACAGACAGAGAGAGAGACAGAGAGAGAGACAGAGAGAGAGACAGAGAGAGAGACAGAGAGAGACAAAGAGAGAAAAAGAGAGAAACAGAGAGAGAGAGAGACAGACAGATAGAGAGAGAGACAGAGAGAGAGACAGAGAGAGAGACAGAGAGAGAGACAGAGAGAGAGACAGAGAGAGAGACAGAGAGAGAGACAGAGAGAGAGACAGAGAGAGAGACAGAGAGAGAGACAGAGAGAGAGACAGAGAGAGAGAGAGAGAGAGAGAGAGAGAGAGAGAGCGAGACAAAGAGAGAAAAAGAGAAACAGAGAGAGAGAGAGAGAGAGACAGAGACAGATAGAGATAAAGCCCTTGAATTGAATTGAGATCAGGGTCTATATATGGTGACTGGTATAGAGCAGAGCAACCAGCTGATCTCCTCTGTTATTGTAATTAGCGGTGGTGTGGGCAGCGCCTCATTGCAGCGCGGGAGACAAACACAACGTTGATCTCTGAGCCCCGAGGTTCAGCCTGGGAAGCTAAAGGGCCATTTAACACGAAGAAAACAGATCGGCCCGACAACACAACACGTCTAAAGATATGACATCCAATAATAATAAGATGTATTAATTCACTGTATTCACGGCCGGCCGTGATGTTCTAGTTTACAGCAAGAACAGTTAGTGTGTAGCGACAGGTAATAAATACTAAGGCATTAAACAATTATGGTGCCATGCAATATCATGATTTTTTTATTTTTTAAATTCTAAGCATGTTGTTTTTCCTCTAACATTTTATTATTGTACTAAAATACACAACTTGATTACAATGTGGCCTATTGACTGTGACCAAGATAGAGCTGTGGATATAGATACTGTGACCAAGGTAGAGCTGTGGATATAGATAATGTGACCAACGTAGAGCTGTGGATATAGATACTGTGACCAAGGTACAGCTGTGGATATAGATACTGTGACCAAGGTAGAGCTGTGGATATAGATACTGTGACCAACGTAGAGCTGTGGATATAGATACTGTGACCAACGTAGAGCTGTGGATATAGATACTGTGACCAAGGTAGAGCTGTGGATATAGATACTGTGACCAGTCTCCAGGTCAACTTCCTCTCTCTCCTCTCGGTAAATACACAGTCTCTGGGTCAACTTCCTCTCTATCCTCTCGGTAAACACACAGTCTCTGGGTCAACTTCCTCTCTCTCCTCTCGGTAAACACACAGTCTCTGGGTCAACTTCCTCTCTCTCCTCTCAGTAAACACACAGTCTCCAGGTCAACTTCCTCTCTCTCCTCTCGGTAAACACACAGTCTCTGGGTCAACTTCCTCTCTCTCCTCTCGGTAAACACACAGTCTCTGGGTCAACTTCCTCTCTCTCCTCTCAGTAAACACACAGTCTCCAGGTCAACTTCCTCTCTCTCCTCTCGGTAAACACACAGTCTCTGGGTCAACTTCCTCTCTCTCCTCTCGGTAAACACACAGTCTCCAGGTCAACTTCCTCTCTCTCCTCTCGGTAAACACACAGTCTCTGGGTCAACTTCCTCTCTCTCCTCTCGGTAAACACACAGTCTCCAGGTCAACTTCCTCTCTCTCCTCTCGGTAAACACACAGTCTCTGGGTCAACTTCCTCTCTCTCCTCTCGGTAAACACACAGTCTCTGGGTCAACTTCCTCTCTCTCCTCTCGGTAAACACACAGTCTCTCGGTCAACTTCCTCTCTCTCCTCTCGGTAAACACACATTCTCCAGGTCAACTTCCTCTCTCTCCTCTCGGTAAACACACAGTCTCTGGGTCAACTTCCTCTCGGTAAACACACAGTCTCTGGGTCAACTTCATCTCTCTCCTCTCGGTAAACCCACAGTCTCTGGGTCAACTTCATCTCTCTCCTCTCGGTAAACACACAGTCTCCAGGTCAACTTCCTCTCTCTCCTCTCAGTAAACACACAGTCTCTGGGTCAACTTCCTCTCTCTCCTCTCG